>NW_027161437.1:0-1218 GCF_002600585.1 Cystoisospora suis
CAGGTGAGGGCTTGGGTGGCAGCACAACGTTCCGGAAGCGAAGCAGTCTGGGCGGAGGGCAGCTACAGAGGACAAACTGCGATAGCCACAGGAATGCTCAGCAGGGTCGTGCATTTATGGCAACAGCAGATGACACATGTCTAGGCGGGAACGCGGGTCCAAGTGGTTGACTAGCCGTGCAGCCTAACTAGAAAACCTAGACACATTTCCAGGGGACGCGACGCAAATCAAGTCAAGCAGTGTTCGCATTAAACCGCGCGCCGCTCAGGACACGAACGACAGCTGGACCCTCCACAGGAGACTGACGAGCTGTGGAGCGAGGAAAATCAGGTCAGTACACCCGACGTTCGTTGCGCCACTGCAGCTACGGGTGCCCCCTACGGCTGGGTGCAGAATAGGGATTGAGGATTGAAGATGCAGTACTCTCCGAAGCGTAGAGTCTTCGTCGAAGAGAAGTGTTGACACGAAGGTTGCAATTTCGTTTTCGTCTCTCAGGGCACTCGGACGCTGAGCCGACAAGCTGCTGCGCCACCTGGCGTTGCTTGTCTTGTTCTGAGCCGTCTTTCACACCACTGTCGTTGGACTTTCCGCCGGTCGCCGCCAGTCTACGACTACGTTAGGGACGGAAGGCGGCTGCGTCGAAGGAACGCACCGCGTGCGGTTCTCGGACAAGCTGCTTACACGGAAAGAGTCTGGACGACACGGGAGTACGGAGAACTGCTCGAAACTATGATAGTGGAGTGGCCCGCCGACCGCAGCTGAACGCATGTTTCTTCAAATCAAGTATGCCCGCTTTCGCAACAGTATTGAGAGGCCCTGGCTAGTTTCGTAGTACTGACACTATTACTGTACCCAGTAGATCTGCCTTTCATCCGAGTTGAAGCGACTATCTGCCGGACAGTCCTTGTCCGGCCTTGGAACTGAGGTGATGATGGTGGCTTTCCTTCACTTACAACCGGACAAACGAAGAGAGGAACTACGGAGCGGATCACCTCCATCGCCCTTCCCTGGAAAGCTGTCATTTCTTCCATGTGCTCCATCGCTGGTAGGAGGGCCTCGAGATCATGATGCAGTTTTGCTGCGTTCGGTCCTCCTCCTCAGAGTTCCGTACAGACCAGTCGTGCGTACACTCAAGACACCTGTTACCTCTGACGTACTGTTAGAGATCTAGGCATTATAGAGATCATTTCATACGCTACACCTCGATGAGTTCTTCGA
>NW_027161438.1:0-268 GCF_002600585.1 Cystoisospora suis
GGAAGTCTGGAGGTCTTCGTAGAGGTTGTGTGGCGCTTAAAGCGAAGATGCTCGTGGCTTTGCGTCTTCAATCGTGCGTAGTCCGCCTTGTCCTCTCTACATACTTGAGTAGACCCAAATGGATTGCTACTGTACAGATCTAGATACAAATCAGGTGTTAAAGAACCGCGTATGCATGCAGGCAGATAGAGAAAGGGTGTGGTCTTCTTCCTTTTCTCTTCTTGAAAAAGAAACAAGGATGGATAGGCCTCAAAACAAGAGTTTTCTT
>NW_027161439.1:0-347 GCF_002600585.1 Cystoisospora suis
GGAGCTCGTGGGGACCCCCCACGACCTCTGAGAGTTAAAGGAGATCGAGGGGAGTCGATTGCGCTAGGTTTCAGCTCCATACGAGCGAAACTCGCAGCGCTATTTACATGTCCATGTTTGCGTTGAATATGTGTGCCCAGTGGAATCCTACATGAGTCACCGTGGGACCCACAGGGGGAATGGGAGCCTACAAGTAGCACAGCTAGAGAGAGGAAGAGAAGAGGTACCTAGAAGTATCCAGATTAGCTCCGTAACCCTTCTGGTTATGGAGAAATCGAATAGCGTAAATTAGAATAGAGTGGCGCAAAGTCGCGCAAAGTCGCAATAGTCTTGGGTGCTAGCGGCCC
>NW_027161440.1:0-526 GCF_002600585.1 Cystoisospora suis
TATTTTGATGGGACGCGGCCACCTCCTGGATCAGCCACATGGAGTACTATCTTGATAGTGCGGGAGTTCAGGGAGAGGTTGCACGGCTAAGGGTAGCGGTGTCTTGGATTATGAGCGGATGGATTGGCTTACCATCGCTCTAGGGGATAGCCAGCGTCCGCAAACCTGGACGGAGCTGAAGGAAGTAATTCGCGCACATTTTAATGCAATATCGGAGGGGGAGGCTTTAGAGAAACTAAGAAGGGTGAGACAGCTTACGACGGTGCAGGAATATCTTATCCGATTTAATGAAGCAGCAGCGGAGTGCCCTAATTTAATGGAAGAAGACAAAACATTAGCATTTGTTAAGAATTTGCGGCCGGAAATTAGCGATTTAGTTTATGTTCGCAGGCCGCGCAACATGAAGGATGCGATAGAGGAGGCCGTCCGCATTGAGGCGCTGCAAGCGAAAAGGCAGCGCGGAGAAAGAGCAGAGTTTGGCTCGACTCTGCAGCGGCCGCCCAGGGTGAAGGGGAGGAGAAGTTTG
>NW_027161441.1:0-277 GCF_002600585.1 Cystoisospora suis
ATAGATAGGTAGATAGATCGATGGACCGATTTATTCCCCATGGACGTCGTTTCTATTCTTCTCCTCCCGTACATGGCAGGGGATAGAAGAGAAGAGAGCGTCGACCTGTTGTATTGGATCAAGAGCCACCGAATTTCTCTCTCTCTCTTCCCTCGAGTCTCGTGGCTTCTTGTTTTGCTTCTTTCTTACACTCTCTTACACTCTCTCTCATCTTGATAGCTGCTTGGATCTTGAAGCAGGTCCATACACAGGTGTATACATATCTAGTCGTATGTAT
>NW_027161442.1:0-351 GCF_002600585.1 Cystoisospora suis
GTCTGGCGAAGCAAGGCGACCCATAGATCACTTCGGGACCGCACGATCCAAGAACGTATTTAAAGGAACTAGCGTCCAGGAGGCCGCATAGGCAACCTGGCCGCCTCCAGACGGCATCAGCAAACGCTACTACAGGGACCCGGAAGCGATAGAACGGCAGTCACCCGCAGACTGGACCTCGAGACCTACAACTGGAATATGCAACGACCACCACGCGGCGGCGCAAGACCGCCATGTGCCCAAAATGGCCAGCTAAGGACCTCAGGACCTCCGCACACTCGGAACAAAGCAGGAGACCCCTACAGAGAGCGCAGAGGGCTCGGCAATTGCCCGTAAAGAGCAGGAGCCGAT
>NW_027161443.1:0-4893 GCF_002600585.1 Cystoisospora suis
TCTGTAATCTATCTATATATATCTATCTATCTGTAATCTATCTATATATATCTATCTATCTGTAATCTATCTATCTATCTATATATATCTATTAAAATCTGGCGATCTATATCTCCCTGAGACATGTCTATGTGCACATAGATGTATGTCTAGGTCTGCGCGTAGAGTAGGAAGTTTTCCTTGTGAGTTGCCTAAGAGGACTGGGCGTTTTCGTCATGCATGAAGAAGAAGAAGAAAGTGCTCTTGTTGCTGCTGATAGAAGAAGATTCCTTTCGGAGTGGGAGTTCAGGGGGTCTTCTTCCTATGTCTCTGTAGTGGCTAGTCGCACGATTAGTATATGTAGCAGGTGTATATATATAGATATCTTTATATATAAATATGCATAGCTATAGATAGCTTTATCGATAAATCCAGATAGCTAGAGATAGATCTCTTATCACTACCACCAGGACCTTCACGAAGAGTCCTAGGCAGGTCCCTCGCGTACGTCTCTCCCTCTGTCTGTCTCTCTCTTTTGACCAACATCGCACACTATATAGATATATAGATAGATTCATGGAATGAATACATGTATCTACATAGATACATGTATATAGGTATATCTTATAGATAGATACGTTGGCAGGCAGCATAGAGAAGAGATAGGAATGATAAGAGGTGAGAAAAGGAGGTTGAAACGGCGCGAAAGAGAGATAGATAGATAAAGAGAGGCATGAAGACAGAGAAGGAGATGAAGACTAATCTTTCAGAAATGATATGAACTTCTTCGGAGTTGAGAAGTTAAAAAAGAGAAGGCATAGGGAAATATCCATGCAGTGTATATATATATACATATTTGTATGAAGATAGATACGTATATGGATATATACACATAGATAGATACACATGGGGAACATACATAAGACAGATAGGAACAAAAGACATCCTGCTTAAGATGAAAAGAGAGATAGAGAGGTATACAGATATCCACTTCCTTCCCTCAATTCTTACTCCTCCTCTTTTCGATCTTGCTCCTGTTTATTCTTGTGGTATGTAAGCTTTTGAATTAGAGCTACACGACTAACTTCCAGAAGTCTTTTCTTTCTTCTTTTCTTGATCAAAATGAAGACGTAGAAGAGGAGAAATCTTATTTCCTCCTTTTTCGCCTCTCTCTCTTTCTTGATTAACCACATCTCGCTTCTTTGATCTGCTAGGGTGTACATACACTTCACATGACACTGATAGAAAAAAGTTTCTATCGACAACTGAGTAGAAGTAGTCAACTACTGACGCTGTCACATAATTCCTTTCGATCGAGAAAAGCAGAGATATACAACTTTTTCTCTTCTTCAAGACTTTTCGCTTCTTCTTGGTAAGGTGATACGACATTCTCTGTCTTGATCTCAGTCTTCTTTCTCCTTCTTCTCTCTTCTGTCGTGTCTCTTCCCTCCCCATCACTCCTTTTCTCAAGAAGAGATTTCTTCTCCTTCTCCGTCGAACTCCTCCTCCTCCTACTACTCTCTCTCCTCTCCATACTTTTCTTCTTCTTCTTGTTGCTCTCGGTATAGTAATTTTGATCTTTCTTTCTATCAACACTCGCCGTCTCTGTTTTCATAGGGGAAAGAGGATAGGAATGACTTAGACGAATCTTTGTATCCGACTGGAGAGACGAAGAAGAAGAAGAACTTTGACGCGAAGCAGATCTCTCTTCACGAGGCTTAGAGCCTGCAGAATGAGAAGAAGAAGAAGAAAGATGTGGGTAGTAGAGACTCTTTTTTCCGTGACGGGGATTTGGAGGAGAGGGATGGAAGGTAGAAGGGATCTTTTGACGAGAAGATATACGAAGGTCTCGAGAACCTTCGAAATGGACGTCGATAGTCTCGTCGTTTCTCTTGTCCTTCTTCTCGTCCTCCTCCCCCTCGTATGGATGAATAATGATAGGTAAAGGGACAGATGATGGGTCAAAAGAAGAAGAAGAAAAGGTCGAGAAGAAGAGTGTCTTCTTTAGATCAAAAGAAGAAGAAGAAGATAGACTTGTATTGCGGGATGAGTTGCTTGGGACTCCTCCTTGAGTTGGTGGAAAGAAGCAATCGCTTCTTCTCTCTCCAGTTAAAGACGGAAAGAAGAAAGTTTTCTCTCTTTCTTTTTCTTTCAGATTTGGTAAGAGAGAGTGTCGATTTTCTTTATCCTTCGTATCGACCTCGTTCTCTTCTTCCGCATGACGGAGACGCTCTCTCGAATGCATACACTCCAAGTCACTCTTCTTCTTCTTCTTTGTCTTCTCTTCTTCAATTCCGTTACATGTCCTTTCTTTCAAGACCTTCTCTCCTGTCTCACCCCCTGTGTTCTTTAGCCACTTCTTGATCCACTTCTTTCCCTCTTCTTCTTCTTTTCTTTCTTTCATCTCCCTAGAGCACCCCGCTCTTCTTTCTTTCTCTTCTCTCTTCATGCATCGAGATAGGAGGGAGAGAAGAGGGACCTTCTCTTTATCATGCGTTCGAGAAAGAGACGCAAGAAGATCCCCGTCACGTCGATGGTCTCTTCTCATTTCCAAAGAGAGAGGAGAAGTCGTCTGCAGATCTTGTCTCTTCTCTCCTTCCCACACATTCAGCGGCTGTCCTGAAAGAAAAAGGTCTTCGCCAGACATACAAGAAAAAGAAGGAAGAGAGGTAGAAGAAGAAGAAGAGAGAATGTAGTCTTTAAGAGATTGGAGTAGGGATCGATTCTCGAGAATATCTTGTAAGTTCTCTCTTAATGTTTCTTTCTCACGATGTACATCTTGGAGAATTCTCTTAGACTCGTCAAGCTCTCTTTCCTTCTCTTTCAACTCGTCTTTTATTCGGAGAATTTCCATCTCTCTTTGCCGTAGACGCTCTTGAAGCCAACTCTGGGTTTGGTTAGACGCCTCGCACAAACTCCGACGAAAGACCTCCACTTCTCTCTCCAAATCTCTTAGTCGCTTCTCTCTCTCTTTCAACTTCTCCTTGAAAAGACATTCGAGAAAAGAAGAAGAAAAAGAGAAGGAAAAACCTTATACACGAAGCAACCTTCTACAGACTAACACCTCTGAAGAGACTCTGTAGACATCTATGGGTAGGGGTGTATACACAGACAGACAGACATGGTATGTATATGTACAGGAGACATGCATGGCTATAGACGATATATATATATATATATATGCATATATATACATGCACAGAGCTACTGAATATAGATACAACACATATATATATATATATATATGCATGTACATAGGTATCGGATTTACTTGTTGAGTCGATCCGTCTGTAGATACATCTACAGGGGGTTTCTTTATCTTCTCTAGGTTTGGACTAAGCTTAAGTCTGTAGCCTTCTCTATAGAGAAATCTATCTATATAGACACGTACACATCTTTCTATGTGACCTATCTATCGATCTTTACATATATGTATAGGTATACGTCTGTGCAGAACATCTCTCTAGGCATGCATTCCTCATATACCATTGCTAGTGGGTTGTCTATACATATATATATCTATATATTTACATATAGGTGTGGATAGATATCGATACTCTCAAGATAGAGAATCTATTCATCGGGTTTTTTCTTTCTTTCTTTCTCTTTCTTTCTCGTGATCTTCTTTCTCTCTGCTTACTTGTAGACGGAGATTAATTCGATTTATATATCGCAACTTTGTGGCGAGACGTAGACTCTCTTGAAGGCGCTTGAAAGTAGGAGAAGGTTTAGCTGAAATATCTTCTTTCAACTTCTCTATTTGATCTTTTATCTTCTCGTCTTCTTCTTCTTCTTCTCCTTCTACATGTCCTGGGCCACAGGCACATTTTCTCAGGGTGGAGATGAAACACTCTCTTCGATAGACACCTATCTACATCTTCATCTCCCTCTCTCTCTCTATCTATCTATTTCTCTATATAAATGTCTGTATCTATCTTTCTCTCTCTCTCTGTGTGTATGTGTACACGCACAGTATTCGTGTAGAATAGGGACGGCACTTTTCATTCAGAGAAGAAGAATGCTTCTTCTTCTTCTTCTCCTCCTCTTCTTCTTTTCAAGATAGAAAACCCAGCGAAAAGAAAAGAGAGAGGTGTATCTAGATAGACTAATGATAGATAGATAGATTAAAGATAGATAGAGGTGTCTTTCTGCTTCTGGAATTTTTCTTTCTCTTCTTGTCCGTCTGTATGTCTGCGTCTGTGACCTTTCTCGTTCAGTTGACATTTCTTTCTTTCTTTTTCTTTCTTCATTCGTTTCTTTCTTCTTTCTTTTCTTGTCTTCTTAGGCACTCAACAGAATAAAGGAGATTAAAGTAAATCTGTCCAACACACCTCCCGAGTACGTTCTTCAATGATTCATTCTCTTCTAGAGTCTTTGGACCACCTACAGCTAGACTCATAGCTAGTCTTCTAGTCGTACTAGTAGTAGTACTAGTCATAATTTCTTCTTTTTCTTTCCCCTTGTGTTTCTTCCTCTTTTTCTTTTTCTCTTTTCTTCTAAAGCATTCGTCTCTTCCGTCTTCTTCCTCTTCATGTATATTTCCTTGTAGGTCTTTTTCTTTATCTTTCTCTCTTCATCTTATTCGACTTTTGTCGTAGCTTCATTCATTGCACTTCCCCTCCCAAGCTCTCCTTGCCTACCTCTCTTTCTCTCTTTCTCTCTTCATGTCTTTTCTTAACACCTTTCTTCCTTCTTCACTCTCCTCTTCGTGTTTCTCCTTCTTTCTTCCTTTCTTTCTCATTCTTTCTTTCTCTTTCTCTCTTCTCTCTCTTGTCAGCCTTTTCAGCGTGTCTTATGTAATCCGGGGTGACAAAGGCTCTCCATTCATCTCTTCTCTCTTCTACAGACAGGACAACATCTCTAGTAGATCATCTACAAGTGTGGCTGTCTTTCATTTATCTTTAATCTATCTAT
>NW_027161443.1:5214-5474 GCF_002600585.1 Cystoisospora suis
AAGAGAAGAGTGACTGGTCTTGACGTTTCTTTCTCTCTCTATCTAACTGATCTCTCCTTTGCTAGTTCTCCTTATATGATAATACATCATGGCGTTGTATCGATCGTTTCTAAAGAGGAAAGAAAGAAAGGAAAGTCTTTGTATCTCTTCTTCTAGCTTTCTTTGATAGAAGAAATTGGAAGAGATAGAGAGAGATGTAGACATGCCAGGTGCCCAATCTTATCTCTCTATAGACCGATCTTCTTGCGGAAGGCTTTTCT
>NW_027161444.1:0-389 GCF_002600585.1 Cystoisospora suis
ATCGGAAGTAAGACCGTGACAGTAGAGACCGATCACGCAACTTTAAGTAGAATTTTAAGGCAAGATCAAGTTAATCCGAGGTTGGGCTATTGGCTGGATCAGATAATGGACTTTAATATCGAAGTAGTGTACAAGCCGGGCAGGCAGAATGTTGTTGCGGACGCCATTTCGCGTCGACCCGACTTCATTAGTGTCATTACTCGTAATCAAGAGAAGGAAGAAGATAACAAGGAGGATCGAAAGAGTCTTTGGTCTGATTCTCACGTGGAGTGTGCGGATTTTCGTGAAGTTTGGGAACGTTGCGGGGCTCAAAGCGAGAAAGAGGAGAAGCACGACGGACCCAAAGTGGCATTTTTGTTTAAGCAAAGGGAATATCAAGCTGAAGGAGA
>NW_027161445.1:0-598 GCF_002600585.1 Cystoisospora suis
TCGGTGAGTTCTCACAGCGATCGTCATTCTTAAAAATAAGGCACTATTTGATGACGATCAGGGCAGGATTGTAAAATCCTGACACTCTCTTGCAGGTACGCGGATGACTCCTCCTTGTTTGAGGTGTGAGCCTACTCGGGCTTAGCCTCGATAAACTCCACTCTCGTCTGCCTCCAACACTTAGGCACCACTTGACCTTTTCCTCTGTTCCCTGAATCTTTCACTTTCACACAAGTTTGAAGGCCACCCAGGCCGAGTTCTCCCGAGTCACCTCTTTACGGCCACAGAGGCTCGCGTCGCATCCACGAACTTCGTGTAGACACCAACTTGGGCGGCCCTAGCCGTCATCAAGAAACCACACAGGATAAAATTGACCCCTTTGCGTTTTCTGTGAGTCCGTGTAATAGATGTAAAGGGGATGTCGGGGTCGATTACCACGGGCCGTGGTATGCGGCAAACCGTCCGAACGACACCCAGCACGCCTTTCAAGGAGCCTTGCGGCCACACCAATCACAAAGAAAATGCTTAACTAATTTATAACAAATTGATTAAATAAAATTAAGATGAGGCGTGCCACCAACTCTATCTCGTTCGCGAT
>NW_027161446.1:0-263 GCF_002600585.1 Cystoisospora suis
TTTAACTATTATGCTAAGTGCTTCGTATGTGAAAAATCTCTAATATGCGAACCTAGTTCTCGAAAAATATATTTAGCTACTCTGAACTATTCTCAAGCTGTTGCTGAAGTAGGCTGCGTCAGAGCGCGCAGTGCTCTGACAGCTGCGCTCCTCCCGAGTGATCGCTCGGAGGCAACCTCCCTTTTTAAACTCCACTGTTGCTGCGGTGTAACGGCCGCTTTTACCGCGCACTTTTCTTCAATTATCTCGGCGTGGTTCTCGAC
>NW_027161447.1:0-159 GCF_002600585.1 Cystoisospora suis
ATGTATGTATATGTATGTGTAAGCCATGCCTATTTGATGGAGAATTGCTCTTTTCATGATGGGGAATGGGTTCTATTGTATTTAAATGGATGCTTCCCCCCGCAGCTCCTATTCTATCTATCTGTATATGAATATCTCTATGTATGTATATGTAGGTGT
>NW_027161447.1:680-844 GCF_002600585.1 Cystoisospora suis
ATAGATATATAGATGTAGATATACAGACCCAGATAGATATATATTTGAGGAGAGATCGAGAGATAGATGCGACCTTTCTTCGTAACCGTCATTCTCCCGTCTTCCCCACATCTTGTCTCTATCTATGTGTCTCTCTGTCTCCCACCCACCCTATCGGTCTCTCT
>NW_027161448.1:0-240 GCF_002600585.1 Cystoisospora suis
TCCAGAAGAAATGAAGGATATGACTTTCCGAGAGACATACACACTCTCCAGATCAACCGCAGCGCAGAGCCACCGTTGATAGAACACATCAGAGCATACACCTCGAAGAATATCGAGCCTTTTTTTCTGTCGGTCTTCCTTCTCTTCAAGTGAGCAGGAGGCCTCGAGTACAGCAACAGCACTTGTGTTGGATAGATGTATGTCTCTCTCTCTGCTTCTGCTACGATCTCTTCTTGTTCT
>NW_027161449.1:0-344 GCF_002600585.1 Cystoisospora suis
TCTGGAGGGCAAAGATGGCGGGCAGGTGTCCTCGGAACGGGTGGACGTAGGGGAGGTTCGTACGCGCGTCGGTTGGCGCGTCTGCCTCCACGGCGTTCCTTTCGAAGTTGAACGCCTCCTCCGAGAAGTGCTCCCTGCTCCTTCCTCCGGTCCTGATCTTCGTTCCACGGCTCGCCATGCTCTGTGCTGGGCCGTGGCTCTCTCCTACGACGCTGAGCGGGAGAGATTCGTTGGATCTCGCGAGGCCGAACTTGGCCTCAAGTGGCCCCTCTTGTTGCTCGTCCAACACCTTGGTACTGGGGCTCGTTGCGTGGTTAGTGCTCGCTTGTTCTTTGCTTATGCGA
>NW_027161450.1:0-205 GCF_002600585.1 Cystoisospora suis
TCTATCTATCTAACTATTGGATGTCGTTATCTTTATCCCGTCAGAGTCAAGGCATTCGTAGCTCCACAATAGTTGGGGGGCGCTGGCAGTTTGTAAATGAGCCAGCCAGTGTAGAATGATGTATGTATTAAAGATGAAGTCTAATGGACTCACTATTTCCTCTAGTCTTATCTCTTCTCCCTCTAGTGTATGTACACTCCTCTTT
>NW_027161450.1:590-811 GCF_002600585.1 Cystoisospora suis
AGAAGAAGAGAGAAGAAAAAGAATAAGAGAACTGATTAGGAGAACCCCTTCTTCTCTGGGTCGATCGGATTATGAGGAATTTCGTCGTTCTTCCTCTTTGCTGTACCACCAAAGACTTACAACTTGGCGTCAATTTCTGCTTTGCTCGAATAGACTCTCCACGGCTCTTCTTCTTCTTGAGGTTAGTTAGTTAAATAGATACATACATAGAGATAGATAGA
>NW_027161450.1:1319-1504 GCF_002600585.1 Cystoisospora suis
GAACAGAAGAAAGAAAGAGAAGATGGCATCCTGCGACTCTATAGGAGGCAGTCGCAGCGACGTGATTTGAAGAGTACAGCTATCTTAAGCTCTGAAATCTCTATGCTCGCCGCGGAGATAATAGATCTTGAGGTAAGATAAACAAGGAAAGAAACAGAGATGAAAGAAAGAGAAAAGAAAAAGAA
>NW_027161451.1:0-179 GCF_002600585.1 Cystoisospora suis
AGCCGCACCACGTACATACCACAGCAATAGGGCTCCTAATAGAGCCTAATAACTGGAATAAAGATAAAGAAGTCTAGTCGGGGCCTCGAAGCTCAGCAAAAGCCAACAAGACAGGAAAGTACCGGGAAAGCCAGAATTAGGCCGGACGGAAAGGCAAATATACGGGCAGCCAAGCTGAC
>NW_027161451.1:751-1059 GCF_002600585.1 Cystoisospora suis
GTGCAAAATATCGATTTTTCTAATTTTACTCGTACGGCTATAATCTAGGTATCTCCAAATATCTCTTCTTCTTCTCTATTTGGCACGGCTAATTTCAAAGCGGCGCGGGGCGTAGGTGCCGCGCGAGGCCGCTGTTCAAATCGCGACTTCTACACTAGATCGCGGAAACGGGTTCATGAATCTCCCCTACACGAAACATGGTTCCCGGCCCCGCGAATGCTCCCAATAGGTTCCTGGGGTCCCCCTCTTTCATTTAGCCTCTTTTAGCAAGCGCCCCTCTTCTTACTTGCTCGCGCCGTACTCCTTTC
>NW_027161451.1:1445-1718 GCF_002600585.1 Cystoisospora suis
ACGATCGCCACTCTGGTAAAAATGAACCACTATTTCGTGGCGATCGAGGCAGGATTGCAAGATCCTGACAGGAACAAGGCGCGGCGCACGCAGGCCAAGAAGACTGACGCCTTCTAGTGAAAGCTAAAAGAGAAAAGAGACTTGAAAGTACCTATCAAAAGCGTTTCCGGAGGGTAGAAGTCTGTTAGGGGTAAAGGAAGTGCAAGACCCCGTTTGCGTGATCTAAAGCACGGCGAGGTTTGAACTGCCATCATATTTTCGTGGCCGAAGGCT
>NW_027161451.1:2091-2306 GCF_002600585.1 Cystoisospora suis
GACTGCAACTCGTATCGTTGCCGACACAGACATCCCAGCACACGCATTACATCGCCTGGTGAATATACGGACTCCTCCCAAAGTTCGGAGTGTCCTCGAGCTACCTTTTGTTGACGGGGCGGCCTGCAGCTGATTTCTTTACGAGTGCCGCCTCCCAGCCGCAGAAGTCGCCGTTCGGGACTAGTGCAAAGAGCCGCTGTCAGGATTTTGCAATC
>NW_027161451.1:2756-2961 GCF_002600585.1 Cystoisospora suis
GAGAGAGGAAAGGAGTACGGCACGAGCAAACCAAGGAGTTTGACGCCTCCTAGGGGAGGCTAAAAGTTAAAAGGAGACGCCAGAAACCTATAGGGAGCACCCCAGGGTCCTGGAATTGTGTTTCGTGTAGGGGAAACCCATGTCCCCGTTTTCGTGATCTTGCTTGAAAGGCGTAATATTCATGGCGGCTTTGCGCGGCACTTAG
>NW_027161452.1:0-216 GCF_002600585.1 Cystoisospora suis
AAGAGGTATCTAGAGATACCCGAATCATAGCCGTAGGAACAAATTTAGGAAAACCGATATTTTTCACCAAAAGGGTAGCGGGCCAGCTCACGTGCCGTTTACCCTGCAACTCGCGCATGGTGGTGCACGAACTTGGCCGATCTCAGCGGCCAGGCCACGTAGAGCAGTGATTCGAGGTGCGTTAAGCACTTTTTAGGATTTTAGGACTTATTGGAA
>NW_027161453.1:0-284 GCF_002600585.1 Cystoisospora suis
GAAAAATATATTTAGCTACTCTGAACTATTCTAAGCTGTTGCTGCAGTAGGCTGCGTCAGAGCGCGCAGTGCTCTGACAATTGTGGTCCCCCCTCTGGTGACCGTCTGTGCCTTCAGCCCGCGTCCTTCGCTCTGGGGTTGTCTCGGCGACCGCTCCCTATCCCCGTCGTCGCCGACAGGTCGTCCAAGCCCAGTTCCACGAGATTCGTTGCCTTCGAGTTGGTGGTTTTTGGACCTGCTGGGGTAAGTCTTCACTCTCTACTTGTTCCGCGTGGCTTCTGGGT
>NW_027161454.1:0-265 GCF_002600585.1 Cystoisospora suis
AGTCGGTCTCGAAAGAAGTGAGAACCCGCCGGCAACCTCCAAAAGATCTTTTCCTCACCTGACCAGAAAGGAGGAAATACACACTGACGGTAGAGACTACTGCAGGACCCATAGGAAATTTCAGGGGGAGATCAAAGGAACCTGGGAAGCAGCAAAACAGGGGATTGGAGAGCTACGTACCGACGTCTCGGGGGAAGAGATAACGCCCAGGGAACCATCTGTAAAAAAGGAAACATGTGGGGAAGTTGAAGGACTAGAAAATTGG
>NW_027161455.1:0-226 GCF_002600585.1 Cystoisospora suis
GAGGCCTTCTTTGGGAAGGTTAAGGAAGCTAACTTGCAACTCAAGCCTCAGAAGAGTAGCTTGTGCAAGAACGAAACTCGTTATTTGGGCTTCCTAGTTTCAGCGAAAGGAGTGAGGCCGGACCCCTCAAAAACGGCTCCTGTCGCTAACTTTCCAGTCCCGAAGGACGTGAAAGCAGTGCGGAGCTTCCTCGGGATCGGAAGCTATTATCGCCGATTCATCCGTG
>NW_027161456.1:0-1653 GCF_002600585.1 Cystoisospora suis
GCCGGCGGTCAGTGGTGTTTTTGGCGCTGGGTGACTTTAGGACTTTATGGCCGTTGAACTGCGGTCTTGTCTTAAGGGAAATACTTGGCGGCGTGCAAGTATTAAGATTGCGGGCCGTCGTTGATTGGATCGGCCGTGCGCGCAGGCCTTCGGCAGGTGGGTCCGAGGGATTCTGCTGGTAATTGGTTATTATAAGACGTTGATTATGAGCTGTAGCGAGGGGTTTGGGGTCTTTCGCACATGTTGGAGATGTGAGGAGGCGTGGTGATTCTTCGTAGAGCGGGGTTTCGGCAGACCCGTATGGATGGCTCTTCGGTTGTGAATTCCGTGGTGTAATCGAGAGTCGCGAGTGTTTATAACGTCACATGAAACCGTTACCAACTGAACTGACGAGACATCGAACGACGTGTGAAGCGTTTCCATTCACTGAGAAGTTGCTACGCGAGTCGAGGGAACTCGCGGAACAGCCTGTGGATGAACCTCTGCGGGCTGTACGTCACAGTTAGGCCGGAGAGTAGTGTTAGCTTGGCAAACCGGCTCCTGCGCTCGTAGCTAACGAAGGACAGTTGCGAGTCTCGCTAATGGTGACACCCGGGCTCCTACTTCGATCCATTCAAGTCCGACGGGCGGTCCTCCAAAAAATGCGCTCTCCTCTCGAAAGTACTCCAGCCTAGAACAGGCGCGCGCATTCCCTCTTCCTGCTCCCGAATCCCAAGGTGGGGAAGAAAATATGTTGAAATCTCTCTCATTCTTGCAAAAAAAGGTTCTTCTGCTCCTTTGTTTCTTCTGCCCGCGTCGCTATCTTCTCTAACTTGGAATCAATTCTAGACACGGCTGCCTTGAGTTAACTACCGTTGGCTACTGTTGTTTGCACACACGTGTCCACACACAGACTGGGACAATTTACTCTCTGATAAACCGATTGGAACTGACTGAACTCTCCTATCAAGTGGATCTTGCTGTCGACTTCTTGTTGATGGAAGAGATCTCTCCCTCCTGTCTTGTGAGATGTTTCCAGCCGTCCCTCGCTAGTACACAGATCACCCAAAATCTCCGCTTGAATCCCCTCTCAGCACTTACTACGTATCGTAAGGGTTCTTTATACTCATTGAATCTGGATGAAAGCACACCGGTTATTTTAAGACAATTTGAGAGGTACCGACCTCTCCTAAGATCTCAAAGTGATTCTGATTGCGCACAGTAACACACACCTAACACCTAGGTCACTTGGGGCAGAGCCAAAGCTCTGACACTGACCTAGCCTCTCCGGCGGCTAACTCGGCGTTCTGGCAGTCCAGTTCGTAGCCCACACTTGCGATGAGGTCCCCCAGTCCTCCAGAGGGCGTCCTAACTCTCTGTATGGTTCCCTGCGTTCGGCCCCCCCGCGGGGCCTACTAAGTTCCACGGGCTTTGGCGGGGAACACGCGATCTTCCCTCCTAGCTAGCCCCGGGTCGACCTACGCAGTTCGACGTATTCCTCGAGGTCCCCCTTGCTTGCCCAATACTCTAAAACGAGCACCACTGAACTAGATACTCTAACGTTCCCTGTTCTGGATCTCCACGATGATCCAGAGTTGCTCTAACCACTATGTCAGGATTTTGCAATCCTGCCTCGATCGCCACTAAATGATGGCCTAGTTTTACCAGAATGGC
>NW_027161456.1:1682-1975 GCF_002600585.1 Cystoisospora suis
GAAACGAGGGAACCTCGCGGGACCAGTGAATTAGCAATCAATTCTAGGGCCCAAGGGCTACCTAGCACGAGAAGGAAAGAACAGGAGAAGCAAATCAGGAAGCAGCAGATCGACGCACATCAAGCGCAGAAGCTGCAAGAACGACAAGTAGACCAGACGGAGTTCCCAGAGGCCGAGAACGGCCAGATCACGCACTAGGCGGACTAACAATCGAGAGACGGGCTCAACAGGAGTATATCCCGAGAAGGATAGCCCCGGAGAAGGCGAGTATACCTCACCAGAGCCCTGAGCAT
>NW_027161457.1:0-148 GCF_002600585.1 Cystoisospora suis
TATATATGTATATATGCTTATATAGATGGAAGGCCCGACCGCATAACGTGGACAGGCTTGCTTGGAGTTTGTGTACGTAGATGCAAAGACGTGTCTCTACGTAGACCTGTATGTTCTCATCACTTCGCAGTCCCACATGCAAAGGCGA
>NW_027161457.1:667-912 GCF_002600585.1 Cystoisospora suis
ATGCATGTATTCATCTATAGATATATGTATATACCTAGATATGTAAGCAGGTACGTGTTGGCTTATGCGTCTCAGTCTCTACTAATAGTATATCTGTCTGTCGATTTACAAACCCCCCCTCTACCACGACGAAATGTGTCTCTTCAACTCCTCTAAGCTAGACGTGAAAGAAAGACTTTCTCCTCCAGCCGGCAAAAATAGCTCACAAGATCTTGTTCCTGTCATCTCTTTCTGTCTTTCTTTCT
>NW_027161458.1:0-211 GCF_002600585.1 Cystoisospora suis
ATCTGTCTCTCTCTCTTTCTATACACATCCCACCCTATGTCTGCATGTATGAGAGGATATCTCTTTCACGTCATCTTGCATTGATTGAAGAAAAGAAGGAGAGACAAAGCACAGAAGGATAGAGCAAAGACGACCGCGGAAGGAGGGTGGAGGCTTCACACTCCCGGGGAGTTGAATTGGGTCTCCCGTCTCTTTTCTTTTCTTCTCTTCT
>NW_027161459.1:0-199 GCF_002600585.1 Cystoisospora suis
CTAAAATGTTAAGCGCCATGACTCAACCGAAATTGTTTGGTGGTACGAGACCGTCATCGCGGATTAGCCATATGGAGTATTAGATGGACAGTACGGGAGTGTTTGGAGAGGTTGCGCGGCTGGGAGTGGCCGTGTCGTTCTTGGACTTTGAGCGAATGGATTGGTTTACCGTGGCGTTGGGCGAGAGTCAACGCCCTCA
>NW_027161459.1:431-886 GCF_002600585.1 Cystoisospora suis
AGGCCAAGCAGGCGGAGCGAGCGCGCGATAGGCGCGGGTTGAGAGGCGAACCACCGCCGGGTCCAGGGAAGGGACCGCGCGCGGACGGTAGGAGGGATCCCGGAGGAAACGTGCAGACGGGGCCCAGGCATGTGGGATACGGTGGATATTTGGGGGAAAGTTACGGAAGCGCGCAGTCGGGAAAAAATCACGGGAGAATTGGGGCCGGACCGTCAGCATTCCCGGGATACCCAGCGGGTCGGAGAGTGGACGGGACGGGCGCGAGGTCGCCGAGGTCGGCACTAGTGCGAGAGACCGGGCTACGATCGGGGCCGCGACGTTCCGCGGGTGTGCAGTTGAGAGAGAGTAACGGGGCGAGTGGAGGAGAAAAGGCTACGGCGAGGTGTTTTGAGTGTGGCCAGGAGGGCCACTACAAAGCTAATTGTCCGAAGCGGTCGGGAAACTAATGGCTCTCG
>NW_027161460.1:0-218 GCF_002600585.1 Cystoisospora suis
GTACAAGAGAGAACAGTATGACCTCAACACCCTGTGCATTTGAGGACCGAAGGGGACCAGTGTGTGCACTTGGAGCCTGGTGGGCATCCAGGGGTGCGTTAAAGGTCCGGTAAGGACCGACGTGTGCAGTAGAAATTCGGTTAAAGACCGTAGTGTATGCTTAAGGTCCAGTGGAAACCGGTGTGTGCGGGTCTTAGGGACCGGGGCGACCAGTGAAC
>NW_027161461.1:0-174 GCF_002600585.1 Cystoisospora suis
GTGCAGTGTGCATGAGTCAGTCTTTGTTTTGTGAGAAAAAAACTCGTTCCCAGCGCGAGAACTGAAAATAAATGGACGGCTTCTAGTGAAGCCTAACGTTTTGGCCCTATTGGAGCCAGAAAGCATCACCGGACATGGTGAAACGGCCTCAAGCCGCACCAGAGGGGCTGCAGC
>NW_027161461.1:661-805 GCF_002600585.1 Cystoisospora suis
TTCGAAGGAAGTCTATGGATAATTCTGGCGATGGTATGTATGTATAATATTAGTGGTTTTAAAACTGTGGAAAACCCCTCTGAAATTAATTATGGTAATCGACGCTTAATTTTGGCAGGTTGCTAGTACGACCTCGGAACGTAC
>NW_027161462.1:0-273 GCF_002600585.1 Cystoisospora suis
CGCAATAGGTAGCTCCAGATCCACTCGAGTTGGATTTCTGCTGTGTTGACAGGGGTATGGCCGGGCCCGCTGCCAGAGCCTAGGCTCCGCGGGCGGCCGCGCTGGCACCGCCGCCGCGCCTGTTGCGCTACTGCCGCTGTGTTCTACTGTTGCTCCGCGATCTTGCTGTTTGTTTTCTTGTCTTCTGCAGCACAGCCTTGGGACGTCTGATGAAGAGTCCACTCCGGACAGTCTAGTCCCTGAGGCTGTGGCGGCGATTCCTTTTTTGCTGGG
>NW_027161463.1:0-349 GCF_002600585.1 Cystoisospora suis
TACCCCTAGGGTCAGAACCTTCAGCGAAGAGGAACAACTTCAAGCTGACCTACCTCGGTGGAATACACGGGTTCTGCGCGTGCGGAAAGTTCACCGGGGTTCCTTGACCTGTGCACGACCTTCCTCTACCGTGGTCTCCGCGGCTGTGGCCTCCTCTATGTATGGGGCGCCCTGCCTCTCTTCGGGCGGCCTCGCCACGACGTGCGATCTCAATGCCTCGAACGGTCCTAACGCCTGACGCGCCTCTCTCCGTCTCTGCAGGCGTCCTCAGGGTTGTTCTCACTAACCGTACTCGATGCTTCGGCTGAAACCTCTTCCTTCTCGCGATTCCGTCCTCTTGCCAATCTAG
>NW_027161464.1:0-2500 GCF_002600585.1 Cystoisospora suis
GATAGATAGATTAAAGATAGATTAAAGATAGATAGATAGATAGATTAAAGATAGATAGATAGATAGATTAAAGATAGATAGATAGATAGATAGATTAAAGATAGATAGATAGATAGATTAAAGATAGATAGATAGATTAAAGATAGATTAAAGATAGATAGATTAAAGATAGATAGATAGATAGGTCAAAGATAGATAGATAGATAGATAGGTAAAAAGAAAGAGCGAAACATGGATAGATAGATGAATTGAAGATAGATAGATAGATAGAAGATAGATTGAGAGGTACATGAATGAAGCGAGCGAGAGAGAACTAGATAGACAGAGTGAGACTCCTTGCATTAAAGAGCGATAAAGAGAGAGAGAGAAAACACCTACTAGATAGAAAAAGAGAGAGAAGTATGGAGATGAAAGAAGGGGTTTGAATGGAGCCAAGAAATCCAAAGTGAGAGAAGGAGAGAAAGAAGAAAAATGAAGAAGAGGGGAGGATGGGAGGAGAGAAAGAACGAAAAAGAAGAGAAAAGAAGAAGACTCCAGGCAGGGATACAGAGAGAGAAAGACTAAGGCAACCGAGGTGACAAGTTTAGCTGAGAATGAATTGAAAGAAAGAAAAGAAGAAAAAGAGAATGAGAACGTGATAGATACATAAATAGATATCTGTCTCTCTCCCTTAAGAGAAGAGAAGTAGAAATCCCTTCTTTTAGTCTGGTCTGCTTCTTTCGCTTACTTCTCTAGCGGAAGGTTCGTTTTGTATGATCTTTCCTTGGCGATCGAATATAAGCCGAGAGGCAAAGACATCTGATAAGGTGCGTGTAAGAATACACACATCGCCTAGAGAACATAAAGAAGATAAAGCCTCTCCCTGGAAGCAAAAAGAAAGAAAGAAGAGGTAAGAGATGAAAATAGAAGCTTCATTGATTAATGCAATGAAGGATGATAGAGAGGAGATACATAGATAGGTAGAGGCAACGAGGTACATTGATAGATACATCCACACAGATATACAGATAGAAGAGACAGAGATAGAAGCAACATACAGAGATAGAAAGATAGAGTAAAGACAGATAGATAGAGAGAGGTCAATCAAAGAATGATAGATGGATAGACTGAAAATTCGTCAAGGATGCAAATGTAATGTGGAGACAGATGGAGATAGATAGAGAGATACAGAGAGATTCATACATGGGTAGCGAGACGAGGAGACAGAGACACAGATAGGTACATAGAGACATCAAGTTCTCGAGAGAAGAAAAAGAGAAGAGGCGAAGGAGAGACAGAGAGTTCTTCTATCTCGAAGAGGAAGCAATCTAAACATGGAGAGAAAGAAATGCCAGACTATGGCTCGAAGAGAAAAAAGAAAAAGACACGAAAGAAGAAAAGTCAAGGACACTTCTTTCACTCCCTCCCCGAGAAGAAAGAAGGAAAGAGAAAAGAGAAAGAAAGAAAGAAAGAAGGGGAAGGGAGAGACGAGAAGACGAGAAGAGAGAAAAGAAGAAAAGAGACTCTAGACAAGAGGAGCAAAGAAGAGAAGAAGAAGAGAGAAGGAGAAAGAAGAGAAGAGAGAAAGTTCCTTTTCTTTCTTACTCTAAAGCCCATGGAATCTAGGCCTGTATACAAATCTTCAAACTTCTCTATCTTTGACGTCGCATGACGCCGACCTGAAGAAGAAGAAAAAGAAGAAGAAAAGAAACACTTACGAAAAGAACGAATGAAAAGACACAACTTAATGAGTGAAGAGACAGAAAGAAAGAAAGAAAAGAATACAGGAAGGAAAAGAGAGAGAGAAAGAAAGACAGAGAAGTGTATACACCTGTCTCCCGTAGAAAAGAAGATGAGAGAAAGAAGAAGATGAACTCGCTCTTTCCTTAAGAAAGTCCAAAGAGAAGATAACCCCCAAAAGACCAACTACTGTAGATAGACAGATAGACTTAGAAGAAATAGAGATAGATGAAAGATAGATAGATAGATAGAGAGAGACAATAGAAAACGACAACACATGCAATTCCCCAGCCTCCTTGCAGACTTCCTCCTCTTCTTCTTCTCACCCGGGAAGGCGACATGTAGACATCTACCAATAAGTAGACAGACACCCCTCCCGAATAGCACGAAACCTACTCCTTTCTCTTTCTTTCTTTCTTTCTCTTATCATGATAAAGAGCGAGAAAGAATTGAGGGACTTACCGAGGAGATCAAAATTAGTGGGGGAGATGCCTCTGCCATTATCTCGAACTTCGATGCTCTCCAAGCCACTAGCCACCAAACGCACTTCTACAGAAAGAAAGAAAGAAAGAAAACGTGAGAAAGAAGAAACACAGAGTCTCTCCATACATCTATCTATCTACTAGCTGTCTTTAATCTCTCTGTGTATCTGTATGAAGAAGGTGTACATACATGTGTAATATGATATATGGCCGATACTCACGAGCTGCATTTCCTTCTGTATCTATACAGGCATAATACATACACCTCTCTCTATCGATAGATTAGAGACAGACTAAAG
>NW_027161465.1:0-213 GCF_002600585.1 Cystoisospora suis
AACAGGTTCCTGCACGATAGGAGGCCTCCGCAAATGCGGGGGTTCCTCTTCCGCTAAAGTCAATAAAGAAACATGAAACACGGGATGAATGAGCAAAGACGGCGGTAATTCCAATAATGCAGCATTTTCTCCCACCATCTTTAAAATCTTAAAAGGTCCCTTCTTCCTATCACGCAATGCCTTCGAAGTCGCTTCGCTCGGAAGATTGGTGGT
>NW_027161466.1:0-227 GCF_002600585.1 Cystoisospora suis
AGTAAAGACGGCGGTAATTCCAACCATGCAGCATTTTCTCCCACCATCTTTAAAATCTTAAAAGGTCCTTTATTCCTATCACGCAATGCCTTCGAAGTCGCTTCGCTCGGGAGGTTGGTGGTTTTCAACCACACCTTCTGTCCTGCTTCAAACTTGACTGGTCTTCTATGCATGTCCGCGTACTTCTTCTGGTATGCCTGTGCCTTGGCTAGCTCCCGCTTTGCCAT
>NW_027161467.1:0-292 GCF_002600585.1 Cystoisospora suis
TGGGTATGAGTCTTTAATTGTAAACCCGTTTAGTGCTCGATAGTCGATGACTAACCGTAGGGAACCGTCGGGTTTCCCTACAAAGAAGACTGCTGCGGCTATCGGTGATTGTGACGGGATAATGAACCCTTTGTCCAACAGGTCCTTGATGTATTTCTTTAGTTCTGCTAGATGTTCCTCCGATAAGTTATAGCATTTTGTTGGGTAGTTTGGCACTTTTTCCGGGATCGTGGGAATTTGGTGCTTAATGTTTCTCCCCTTTGCCGCCGCTGTTGGTAGCGCGCTGAATATG
>NW_027161468.1:0-334 GCF_002600585.1 Cystoisospora suis
CTCTCTGTATTATATACCTATCTCTCTATATTATATATCTGTCTATCTCTCTATATCATATATATCTATCTCTCTATATTATGTATCTATCTCTCTATATTATGTATCTATCTCTCTATATTATGTATCTATCTCTCTATATTATCTATCTATCTCTCTATATTATATATCTGTCTATCTCTCTATATTATGTATCTATCTCTCTCTATATTATATATCTATCTCTCTCTATATGTGTCTATCTCTCTATATTATATATCTATCTCTCTATATTATATATCTATCTCTCTATATTATGTATCTATCTCTCTCTCTATATCTGTCTACCTCTCTA
>NW_027161469.1:0-3562 GCF_002600585.1 Cystoisospora suis
TCACTACAAGCTGCCTCTCTTCCGTCGCACTATTAGCCGTCTCTACTGTCGACGTGAGAGCTTTCTCCTCCTCCGAGTTCTCGACTGCTGACTGAGACTCAGCTTCAACCGCTCCAACAATCGCACCTCCTTCGCTACTGACTAGCGGCTCTCTGTCTTCCATCTCACTGTTAGCTTTTTGTTTTCCCGACGACAATGAAGACAGTGGTGAATCACTTGTTCTGCCTCTTTGAGACAAGTCCTCTCTCTTTGTCTCGGCGTGGTCACAACGAGAAGAAGGATTGATACTGGACGAAGACAAAGGTGTCGTTGAACGAAACACAGAAGCACTCCTGTCTTCAACAAGAGGGGAAGCTGAAGAAGAAAGGGAAGATGTTGAGAAATGACTTGGAGATCGGGATTGACTGGCTCGTCGTCGCCGTCTTCTTGCTAAGTCCGCTTTGGCTCTTTGTCCTAAACCCTCGATGAAAGCTTCTTCACAACTTCGGTCTGTACAAGATCGACTTCTCTGTCTCCCTAATTCTTTTATTCTGCTTCTTCTTCTTCTTGGTTCTTCTTTAGTTCTCTCAATACAGATCTCCTCCTCGACGTCTCCAGCTTCTTCCCTGTTACAGCTTATGTCCTCAAGAGTTTCACTTGATGTATGCTTCCCGCGTTTGTCTACGAGAGGTATGGTAATAACCTCCCTCTTCTCCCTTTCTCCTAGTTTCTCTTCAGTAGAAACGAAAGTCTCTTCTTTCGCATCCACCTCGCTAACTGCACTGTTGTTGTGTTTCTCTTCCCTTCGAGAAACAACGACTCTACGACCACCTGGTGACCTTTCTCTTCCTTGTGCTGGAACACCGTGCTTGGAAAAAGAAAGCTTCTTAGCTTTGAAAAAGAACCGGTCAAGAGACGCTAGAAATGTAGACTCCTCGTTGTTGCAAAGAGTTGCATTTGCTTTGTCGTCGTAGGCGCCTTCGGGTAAAGAAATTTCGCCCGTTTTAGAGGGAATGGCCACGCGCACACGTGTCTGGATAGGCCGACTGATGTCCGTAGCGGATGAATGGAAAGAAGGGACTTGTAACAATCCTATGTCCGGGAGAAAACGACGATGAGCTACCTTAACGTGATGTCTGTGAGTGGGTAGATGCCACAGACAGGGAGTCAGTAAGGAAAGACGACCAGGGGAAACTAGGGAAACATGAAAGAAACGCATTCAAACGACAGCGTGTCCGCACGGCGGGGCACAACCCGTGAACGAATAGCTCTCCGTGAAGAAAGAAACCTGACAAGGTTACGAAATTAGCGCCAGACAAGAATAAAAACGATGAAAACGAATTGGAAAAGTAAAGCAGGCACAAGTCAACTCGGATCGACTCAGCCCTGCTGGTTGGCTAGCCAGCCCGATCCACTGGTGTGTAGGGAGGAGGGTGAGGCATCAACAGCAGGAATAAAGACGAAAACAGAAAATGGTTGAAGTATTCTTTTGTTCCTCTTTCACCCAAACGAGAAAAGAGAAGTTGCAGACGAAATACATAAACCAGAAGTGTAGAACACCCCCAGCTCAAAAGACTCGTTCACCTCGACACTCTCACAGCCGGGCTGGGAGACAGTCGGACGTGCACCTGAGCGCCGGTGAGACGGCTGCGAGGGGATTCTCCGAATAAACCAACAGATTTCGGGACCCGTCGCTTGGTCCTAGAATTCTGTGTGAAAAAGACGGACTTCAGTTAGAGCAACACACGAAAGGAAAATCGATTTGTCACGGGAACCGGCTGGGGCCGGGAGAAAAGTAGGGGAAACGGGAAAGCGTCATGTCTCCCAGAGGCGTGTTCAATGTTTGACCCTCATACATGTGGTGCTTCTTTTCGCATGACAGAGGCGAAACAGTAAGTACCTTAAAAGTTAGAGACAAAGTCCACGACTGTTCCTCTGAAGAAACGATAAGCTGTACAGTGACCGCTTAGCTATCTCAGCTATGTAGCCGACAGGAATGAAGACAAGGCGTAAAAGCACGGACGGGCCACGCTGATAGGCTGGCACTCGCTCGGTCAACCTGGCACGTGCCCAAAACCACCTGTGCTAAACACCCGTTTGTCAGTTTTCTAGATTTTAAAAGAGATCGTAGAAGCATGGACACACAATACTTTCAGATCATGAGAGTCACCCTCACAGTCGCCTTCTTCCCCAGACATCACCGCGAAAACATGACCTCTACCGCCTGCATGGGCCTTGAGATCCCGATGAAGCTCACGAGAAGCAGGGATGTTTGAAAACAAGTAGACTCGTAATGACAGTGTAAGAATCCCCCCTACCCACGTCCGTCCAGAAGACAAGACCGGTCTGGCATTAACAGCAACATCGTTGAACGGCTCGACTTGCGAAGATAGTAAGGAGTACCTCTTTCTTTGGACACACGGAGCAAAAAGAATTTGGCAGTTCAGTGATAGACATTACAAGGAAAAATATGAGATAGCAGAGCAGGTTCGCCGTCTGTATCAAGTTCTGGAAGCCCGGGTTGTAAGCCTGATGGCTAGTTAACTCACGCCCGACGGACGAACGAGCAACCACGTCGTCTTCTTCCTTCGAGATGTGCGAACTCCCTTGCTTGATCATTGCTGGAAACGCTGCAAGGTTTTCTGCCTGAGAGAGGAAGCGGCAGTGGACTGAGGATTGCCGGAAAACAACTACTCTTTTCTTATCCTGGAAGGGAGAGGACCCGTTGCCGTGTCCAGCCAGACAACGAGGAAGGGAACGACATAACAGACAGGTTCGCCAACCTGAACGATCACGTGGTAGCCCGGGCTATCGTACGGCGGATGGCTTCTTGTCGCACTGAAGTGTCTGTACAGCCCTGGAGATGCAGGAAAAGGAATGATTGACTGAAATGTTTTCATCCCCTTGAACCCCTCCCGTGACTAATGGATCTTGAAATCTCTAGAACTGCTGACAGAACCTAAGATATAATACGGGAAGTTGCGCCTGATCATCGTGCATTTCCTTCACATCCCTCTAGTCAGCGACAGTACCGGAACACATCTGAAGGTGATAATTTGTGCACCGTCACAAGGCTTCGGTCAGGCGGTCCGCACTGAAGAGGAGCTGTTGGCGCTGTCCCCCAAGAAGCACTATCGATGGAACCTTCTCGTAAGGACTGTGGACAGAAGGACTGCTGCAGTAACTTTGAATCCAAGATCTTCACGTGGGACTTCGCACGTCATCATCCTGACCCGTCAACAGACTAGAGAGCACACCTGGGGAGAAGCTTCGGCGGTTCTCCCCGCCCCGGCAACAAGCAACTGCAGCCGGCACTGCACTTTCTTCGCGAGACGGGAATCACGTCTTGTGAGGTGTGTCAAATCCCTTCACGTCACTCGGTAGGGTCAAAAATCACTCCTTTCTTGGTCTCCGCGTGTGTACCCGTCCACTCGCAAAGAAACTGTCCGACTCGGACAGCATTTTCATGAGTTTACACTGCGTTGGGAGAAGTGACGTGACACTGCGGCAACCCTTCTTCACTGCCATCGCCTCCAGTCACTGGCCGGTCGGAATTCATATATAAAGAAGCTTCTTACTAAGA
>NW_027161470.1:0-332 GCF_002600585.1 Cystoisospora suis
TTAGGAGAATTGCACACTTTCCATGCAAAATAGGTAGCAATGGACAGAAAAACACATTTGCTATCCATTGAGCCACAATAGGCACGAAAAGAGTAAAGAAACACGCACGGGAACGACACCTCGGGCCCCGGGAAGCCGTAACAGCTTACGGAGGCCAGCTCACTCGCCGGGGAATCGAGCCGGCAAAAACACGGTTTCCACCCGATCCCGGGCAAGGAACCGTGCAAAATGCAAAGGAAATGCACATTAATGCACCCAGAAAACCCCACAGTCTGCGTCCGACGCAGAAGCTAAACAAAATCCCCGCCTGCTGGAGCCGTCGAGCTAGGCCC
>NW_027161471.1:0-282 GCF_002600585.1 Cystoisospora suis
CACCCGATCCCGGGCAAGGAACCGTGCAAAATGAAAAGGAAATGCACATTAATGCACCTAGGAAACCCCACAGTCTGCGTCCGACGCAGAAGCTAAACAAAATCCCCGCGGGCTGGAGCCGTCGAGCTAGGCCAGGCGGTCCGCGGTGTGCAGTGTGCATACCAGAGTCGGTGTTTTTGTGCTAAAAAACTCGTTCCAAGTGCGGGAACTCTTAATAAATGGATGGCTTCTAGCGAAGCCTAACGTTTTGGCTCTATTGGAGCCAGAAAGTATCAGAGGACA
>NW_027161472.1:0-152 GCF_002600585.1 Cystoisospora suis
CCGCGCGGCCACGCCAAGTAGCAGGGCAGCCGTGTAGCGTACACACTAGATCGCTAGGGCTCCTAGTAGAGCCTAATAAAGATAATAAGAGTAAAGACAGCCTGCCAGAGCCTCAAAGCTCAGTAAAAGCGAGTGAAATAAGAGAAGTACCC
>NW_027161472.1:676-906 GCF_002600585.1 Cystoisospora suis
ATTAATGCACCTAGGAAACCCCACAGTCTGCGTCCGACGCAGAAGCAAAACGAAATCCCCGCGGGCTAGAGCCGTCGAGCTAGGCCAAGCGGTCCGTGATGTGTTGTGTGCATAAGGGAGCCGGTTTTTTTGTGCAAAAAACGAGTTCCAAATGCGGGAAAGGTGGATAAATGGATGGCTTCTAGTGAAGCCTAACGTTTTGGCTCTATTGGGGCGAGGAAGTATTAACG
>NW_027161473.1:0-239 GCF_002600585.1 Cystoisospora suis
AGGGAGCGGCAGCGCAACGGACGAAAAGGGAACCGCCAGGAACATTTTCGGGGGGCAAGGGATCCAGAAACCAAGGGCGCAATCGAAAGCCCAAAGACCAAGGATTCTTTTATTCATGAATGCGGGCTAACGGATCGAGTTTCAGAAAAAGAGGAGGACCTTCCCGTGTTACCTGTGAGAGTGTGTGGTAAAACTGTGGAGACCTTGTTCGACACAGGGTCCGTGCGAAGCTTTATACG
>NW_027161474.1:0-208 GCF_002600585.1 Cystoisospora suis
TGATTTTGCTGCGGTTGTGTTTTTCCCCTTGCACTACTACAGCTCCACGATCTGAAGTTTTTCTTTCGAATAATCGTATCTCTCATGTCGGTTTAGAACATCTTCTGGTGAGTAACCAAGAAACCAACGACTTCTCCTTTCTCAGTTCTTCTCAGCCATTCTTCTCCCTTCTCTTTCTTTCGCAGTCTCTTCTTTCCTTTCTTCTTCG
>NW_027161474.1:455-6975 GCF_002600585.1 Cystoisospora suis
GAGGTAGACAGGCAGATTGATTGAGTGAATGGATTGATCGGTGTCATCTTTCAGAGAGGGAGAAAGAGAAGAGGAGAGGGTTATTGGAGGGATCTCACGTGAAGAAAAAACTTACTTGCCTTAGGTCCTGTGCATGCTAGTGGTTGGATGATGATGTTTCACGTGTATAGCTCTACGAGTCAGGATGGACAAACTCACACAGCCATCTTGATAGGCTTTTCTAGGAGATTCTTCTTGGATAGATGAGTAGATGGAGTCAGCGGAAGGCGGTATCTCAGAGGAGCCAGGCGGTCTCACTCTTTGTCGTATCTTGCGGTGGAAGGTCAGCGAAAAGGAGTGTATTTAAATTCTTATGGAGAAGATATTTTAGCTCATTCTGATTTCTTCTTTGTGTGGAATTTCTTGTTCTTTTCACAGAAAACTCTCACAAAACACAAAGTCGGGTGTCGCATATTGAAGCTCTTCCGCAACAACATCTCCGATCCTGGTAGGGACAGGGACAGAGAAAGAGAGACTGACAGAAACCAAGAAAGAAGAGACGAAGATGTGGAACATCACCTGTAGATGGTCGTTGTATCGATATACATCTCGCGTTCTTCTCGATGTCTATGTATTACCGCTCAGTGACTGATAGGAATACCTATAGATGATAGATGAGAAAGAATGAAAGAAAGAGATGATGTGAATGCTTATTGTTTCTGTCATAAAAAAGGATGTCTGATAGCATGTAGCAGTACCACGACCATGTGAAGAGGGTTCGCCGAGGTGGCTTGGCTTTGTCTCACCATGACCATCCATCAGTTCCGTCGGTCTTCTCAGTCGTGCCATGACTAACCTCATCCGCCTGTCTGCACTCAGTATGTGCCGTCGATGTCTTCTTCCTACCTGTGTCTTCCTTTCAACGACCCGTCTACCTGGCTACTGTCTTTTGTCTACATTCAAGTATCTATCTATCTGCATCTTCAGTCTATCTATCTACCTACCTGTCATCGCTCTGGCGTTAGGATGTGCCGTTGAGTTGAACTCACTTTTTCGCCTCCCTTCTGTTTTATCCTTCATGTATGTGTCTGTATACAGATGTATTTGCTTCTTCGTGGTATCATGTTCGTGCCTTTTCTTCTTCTTTTGTTCCTCCTGTCTTTCTTCAGGTATGGCATGTCTATCAAAGTACATCAGTGTGACAAAAGAGCCTCTTCATGAACTTCATCTTTCTCACAATAAGATCACAGCGCGAGGAGCGGCGACTCTTCTTCGAGCGTTGGCTGCTCACCCCGAGTATCCTCGAGTTGGACGTAAAGGAAAGAGAGTTCCTTTGTGGCTTAGACTAGAGCAGAATGAGATAACTCAGGTGAATAAGCTAATGGCCTTCATCCATTCGAAAGGTGTCGCTTTCTGTACAGAGAAGAATCGTGATGTCTGTGGCCCGAGTAAATGTAAACATGCGACAGCTAGCTGGAGTCCTTTAGTTCATCTTTATGTTATCGATCATCAGACCTATGAAGGGGGAAGTCACGTCGCATCCTCTCAAAACGTGAGCAACACATCTCTACAGGTTCTTCCTAGTCTCACACCTGCCTCTCTCTCCACGGCTGCGGGGGGGGAAGCAACACCTGCGGCAGCCGCATCTACTGCTACTTCTACCACGACGACAAATACGTCTTCTTCTCATCGAGGAGGAGGGGGATCAGGAGGTGTCTCCGGAGGGACGAAACATGAAGGGATAGGAAAGTCTACTCATGGTGAAAGTTCAAGTACACCAAGTCATCATAGTAGTAGCTCCTCTTTATCTGCTACTTCTTCGCCATCGAATAAGTTACATCAGGGGCAGCAGCCCCGGAACTTTTGGGCTGTTCGATCGGATCACAGTAGTAGTAGTACCTCAGCTCCCTCATCAGCATCAGCGGGGTCTTCTTCGTCGTCTTCCTCTTTTTCTTCTCCCCAGGGGGGATCGGTGGTGAGGAACTCAGACAAAGGGGGGGTTGGAGGGTCGGCTAGCTCAGGAACATCCACAAGTAAAGACTCTATCAAACCGGCTTCTTCATCTTCTTCTTCTTCGTCAAGAGATGCTGATCCTTCCGAGGCTATCACTACTACTATTGCTACTGCTCACGGGGGTGGGACTGCGGCTTCGGTGGCGACTTCGGCCAGTCGAAGTGGTGAAAGGACAACAGGGTCCTCACGGGATAAAGAAGGAAAGAGTGGTACTAGTAGTCATGATCATCATCTGTCTTCTGCTTCTTCTGGATCCAGGGGAGCAGAAGACCATGGTAGGAAGAAGGCGTCATCAGAAGGGACATCTTCCTCCTCGCGTACCTTAGATTCCATCGATCAAAGTCATTGGCCAGATGTCACGACCGCTGCTAGTAATAGTAGTAGTAGTAGCAGCGGCAATAGGAACGCTGTGTCGACTTCGAGAACAAGTGTAACTGAGTCGTCGTCATCGAGTAGCAGCAGCAGTAGTAGTAGTAGCAGCGGTGGGAGTGCTAGTACTCCAACGACTGCTCCTGCACAAGATGATCGTAGTAGTAGTGGATCTAGGACAGGCCTGGCTCCTCCACCTCCTGTTGGATCAGTTGGTGGTGCTG
The DNA here is from genome assembly GCF_002600585.1 of Cystoisospora suis. Lineage (NCBI taxonomy): Eukaryota > Apicomplexa > Conoidasida > Eucoccidiorida > Sarcocystidae > Cystoisospora > Cystoisospora suis. The sequence goes on from NW_027161474.1 coordinate 3,041, forward strand.
AAGAGAAACCTGTATTGAGTTCAGATGGGAAGTCGGCATGCGGTGCCCCTCTGGGGTCGTCATCGTCTGCTGGGGGTCATGTGCAGAGGGAAGATGGAGGCGAGGAGACGTCACTTGAATCGGTGGGCTCGCTTTCAAGGGGTAACAACACTTCATCGACAGTCCTGTCGATGGGGACAAGTAAAGGCGATAATCATACGACCTCTGTTACTTCTCCTGTTAGGGGGAATCTAGGGGGATATAGCGGTGGAGCTCGGGGTGAGATGACAGGTGCGCTGGTAACGAATACGCTTGTTGCTGGAGTGATAGGAAGTAATGGAAGTACATGCTGTACTCCGGCTATGTCAACCACCACTGCGCCATCAACAGCAGGTGGAGATGAAGTCGCTATGTCCACTGCATGCAGTTACTGGGAAACATCTCTCATGACTGGAGTAGGAACTCATCACAGTAGTACGACTGCTTCTTCGTCGGCTATCATAACCACTTTGTCTTCTCTAGGAGGAGGAGGAAGCTCATCATTATCATCTTCATCTTCTATTGGTCCTGCGGGAATGTCTAGCAATCAGACGCACAGCCAGATGGCGAGTAGTCATACTACTAGTGGTAGCAGTAATAGTAGTAGTAGTACTAGCGGAGGTGAAAGAGATCGGATGATAGATGATACGGTAAGACCAGGGTCACAAGAATCGAGTGGAGAAGGCGCTCATTCTACGACGAGCGTCATCTCACCAAGGACGATTAGGCCTTCATCGGCAACAGACGGATCAACAACAACAGCAGCAACCGCAGAAGGAAGAGGAGGAGGTCATGATAATGATCATAGTGGAGCTACGGTGGAGAGCATGCGGGGGGAGAATCGACCGTCACCAGAGGATATCACTGTCATCGATGGAGTTCGTTATGCCCAAGGAGACGGGAGGGTGCTGGGAGACCCAGGCTTTCATCATGGATTGAGAGCTCCAACGAAACTTTCTGGAGAAGAAAACCTGTCTTCTTCTTCGTCTTCGCCTACCTCAGAGGTGGGGGATCTCTGTTGTAACAGGGGAGGAGGTGTGTTTCACGGTCGAAATGAAGGGGGTGAGCCCTCATCCTCATGTCTGGGATTTCACCCCTACCGGGGAGGGGTGTCTTCGTTATCATCATCTGAAGCTGCGAATGCCCCATCGACAGACATGAGCTCGGGGTGTCGGGAGGGGACAGGCTCATACGGTGGTGGAGTAATCGGTGGTTCGGAAGAAGGCACAAGTCGATCAATGGTAGGAGGAGGAGGAGTGTTAGAACCGGCACTTATTTCAACAGCAGCAGGAGCATCCTCAACCGTGATGGAAGACCAAACACGAGAGAGCCTAAGTTCTCGTGCTTTTGCCCCCCCCCCTCCTTCTTCTGTACGCGGCGTTGGAGAGAAGCGAGAATCATCAGCAGCAAATTTGCCCCCCTTTAACATGTTGTTAGGAAGTAGTGAAGAGATTCCAAGTAGCCATGTTGGACGTGAGATGATACAACCCCCGTTACATTTCAGAGTCCCAGGGAGTGAAGAAGATGATTGTGTAAGAAAAGATGTTTCATGCTATCATAACAAAGGAAATGCGGCTGCCTTGGGAGTTTATTCGCCCCCATCTGAATCCTTCTCAACAGGTGGTGGACGAGACTCAAGTGGATTACGTGGCCTCGTCGGAGGAGGAGGCGTTCGTGGGGGGTCGGAATACACATCATCTCAGAAACTCTCCTTGTTCGAACAGAACCTTCATTCTCGGGAGGACTTCATGATGTCGTCTTCGGGGGGCTGTGGCATACAAGATGGTCGAGGGAGAGGAGGCAGGATGGGGGGTACTATGCCAGGTGGAGGCCCTGAGGCGATGGGGTCTCTTTGGGAGCAACAGACCGAGGGACAGGCCTACGTAGACTCATCCTCGAATTTCATGAAAGGTCTTCAGACAACCACAGAGAGGGGAGGTGTACTGTCGGGGGGGGGAGGTCCCTCTGAAGTTTTACGGGACGTTTATCCTACTTGTCCACCTGGACTAGGTCCAGGGGCACAATACCACCCGACGAGGAGTTCATCGGGACTCCTCCCTATATCCGGCGGCGGTATGAATAGCAGTGGTGGGGTGACCTACTCAGCACACAGTCGTCTTGGTGGGGGTGATGGAGGAAAGGCTGGGGAAGATGGGGGTAGTGGCTATTCTTATGGAACAGGGGGAGAAGGTGTGAGTCGGGTGGGTTATCATACTTCTCCTCCTTGTACAAGTAATAGCAGTAGTAGTGGTAGTGGGACTCTCTCAGGACCTATGACCACGGCTGGTTTCTCTATGCTACCGCTTGAAGCACAAGCCGCAGCCGCTGCGGCATTCGCGGAACATTTAGCACGACGAAGTGCTGGGATTTTAGGAGTTAAGACTGAAGCAGAGGCTGAAGCTGCCCGGGCAGCGATCCTCTCGGTTCTCTTAGGATCATCAGATCGTCAAGTTGCTGGTGAGGGGGGGGGACCCCTTGGGAAAGCAGGGGGCGAGTTTGGCAGCACCTACGCGGGTCAAGCAAAGAAGATTTCTCCCGGTTCTCATAGTGGTGCTACAGATACATTCCAGGCACTTCTCACGGGGGCTGAAAGACGTGGATCAGCTGGGGAAGTTGCCTCAACAACGACGACTACGACGTTGACTCCTTTGCGGGGGGAAGGTGGGGCTCCTGTTGAGGCCCTATCCTCATGTTCTATGAAAGATGGAGGAGACCACGAGACAACCGGAGTCCGTGCTGGGGGTGGGATTTTGCCTATGTCCCTGGGGGGTGTTCCTTCGTCTTCCGCTCTTTCCCGTCAACGGAGCGAGGAAGAAGAATCACAGACATCAGGCGATTTGCTTAGTGGAGTGGTGCCTCCCCCAGGTTTGGTATCTTCTTGTCTTCGTGAGGGCAGTGAAACACCGCCTCGTCGGAGCTCTTTAACAATAAGTAGTAGCCCCACCTATCATAATAATAGTAATAATAGCAGTCATCAACCCCGGGAATCGCCTCCTGCTGGGAGTAGTATCTCCCCTCCGTCAGGGGACTTCGCTAGTGAGAATGTTCGAGGACGGCCTCTGTTTGCATCGGTAGGGCGTCACCGAGGTGGAGAGGAGCAGCACCGTAATAGTAACAACAGCGACGTAGGGATTGCTGGAAGAGGGGGAGGCGACAAAATGCCTGTCTGCGGGGATGGCTTACCTCCTGTGGTGGGGGGGGTTCTATCCCAACAGCGACCTCATAGCTCTTTTGCAAATCTGATGTCGACGGGGACGTCGTCAACTCATGGTCTTGGCCGTGGAGGGAGTGCACGTGGTGGTGCGGTTGGAGCACATTACTCCTCAGAGGGAGGGAGTCGACGTAGTAGCTTCTCAGAGCGACTGGAATGTGGAGATTCGCTACGTCTTCAGAGACCTCCTCATGCTTCTCAGGGGGGAAACAGCAGCTATTGCCTGACGGAGCAAACGAGACATGATCCTATCATGGATGGGCGAGGGGGGGGAAGGGGTGGAGCAACGTCAGGAACAGAGTCTTGTACCCCTGTTGTCTCAGCAGGAGGAGGAGACCCGTTTTTCCATATCGAGTCTTCCTCACGAAGTAGTTATTATCAGGGCCGATCAACAGGAAGTCTGGAGGATCGAGAGAGAAACTCCAGCGCCTTTGATCGTATGAGGGGGGGAGTCGAAGAAGGATTCTCTCCCCCTCAGTCACAGTCGACAGGAGGGGGAATCCCGACAACATCCACACGCCAAGAGGGAGGAGGAGGAGCAGTCGGGAGACACAGGGGGGGTTCTTTGTTAGATTTTTCTCTAGGCAGCAGTAGTAGTAGCGGCGGCCGATGTCATACCAACAACAGCACCCGGTGTAGTACAAGCTGTAGTTGTTGTTGCTGCTCTGGCCAAGAACAGCACGGTGGTCATGCCTCACCAGGGGGG
>NW_027161475.1:0-1335 GCF_002600585.1 Cystoisospora suis
ATAGATTAAAGATGGATAGATAGATTAAAGATGGATAGATAGATTAAAGATGGATAGATAGATTAAAGATGGATAGATAGATTAAAGATGGATAGATAGGTATTCTCGCGTGGTGTAAGAGCAGGAGGGGGGATTGCAGAGAGACACATTAGGAATGCCCCACATGGAAGGCTTCGAACCTAGACTTCAAGCCGTGAAGCTAGATACATACGTACATACATATTCATATATATGTACATACAGATTCACACATATGTATACATACATATTCATACATATATATACATAGATAGATACATAGATAGATAGAATAGAGGAGAGAGTTAGCTGTACATTGAAGACGTATGTCAGGAGGAGACAAGCAGAAGAGAAAAATGGACCCACGGACCTGAGAGAGATACCGGCGACGGAGAAGCACTAAATCGAAAGAGGCATCTATCCATCTTTCTACCTTTGATCTGTCTGTCTATAAATATTCCATGCATCCACCTGTCTATCTTTAATCTATCTTTGATCTATCTATCTTTAATCTATCTTTGATCTATCTATCTTTAATCTATCATTCTCTGTTTAGTCAATTTATCTATCTATTGGTGCGTGTCTCCTAGTCTGGATGTAAGCCTTTGTGTTGCATTCTTTTCGTCCCTTTCTTTCTTCCTTTTCTTCTTCTGTTTGTTCCTTTTTCTTTTCACCCCCTTGGAGAGAAGAGGAAAGACGGAGACTTGCAGCTTACTTTACATCGACTCGAGCCCGAATACACCATTTAGCTACATAAGCTGTTAGGTGCTTAATAGGAATAGAAGAAGAGGAAAGGCCCGGCCCTCCTCCCTCATACCCCGCCTGTCGATTTCCTCCTCCTCCTACCGTTGCAGAATCTCTCCCTTGCATTGACGGAGGAACCGAATATGGACCACCTACAGAAAAGAAACAAAGAAAGAGAAAGAAAGAAAGAACGAATGAGGAGGAGAGAAAGAAAGAAAGACAGAGTGAGAAAGAAGGGACGAAAGAAGGCGTTTTCTTGGAGGGAGGATAAAGAAGACTAAGATGAATGAAAAGATCACCTTGGATTGGAGCTATGATCGCCACCCCAGCTAGCTAGACATCATTCTACACCTAAGCATCGACGTGTATCTGTCTGTCCTCTTACATCTCTCTCTCCCTCTCTATCTATCTCCATATCAATCTACAGAGCAACATCGATGCCCCTCCTGTCCTCTAAGAAGATCTCTGTTCCCGCCAAGACACGTTTTTCTTTTCACAGGTCTTCTTGTTGATCTTCGAGAGAGAGAAGAAGGTTTCTGTCTTCCTCTTTCTTGTTTCTTTTCTTTCTTACTT
>NW_027161476.1:0-217 GCF_002600585.1 Cystoisospora suis
CCTTTTCTCTCCGTTCTTTCTTCGGCCTTGCGCAGGTAATGAAGCACCAGCGGTCGCGTACGAAGATAGTTCCAGGGAAGTTTACAGGAGGCTCTTGGAATGCGGATTTCAAAGGGACTCAGCTAGTCTTACCTGTAGTCGATCCATCGAAGCGTCTACGGTTTTATGTCTGCGCAATCACCACCTCTCATCTTGAAGAAGAAGGGAAGAAGACTCG
>NW_027161476.1:692-3046 GCF_002600585.1 Cystoisospora suis
TATATATATATATATATAGCTGTTGATAGATGTATATCTAAATCATCTAAGCTGGCTGCGGCCGCACCTGTGTGTGTACAAGTGTATGTATGATTTTGTGCATGCAAATGCCCACAGACCTACCATACACAGGTGATGGAGCTGAAACAAGTGCAGGGAGGTGACGAAAGCATCAAGCCTGGTAAGGAAGAATAGGATGAAGAGGCAGTCATACATACAGTTTAAATCTCTTAAGTGTCCTTCATCTTGTAACTTCTGAGTAGTAGGATGAGGGTATAGCAGTGGACGGCGCCTTCTTTACTATCTTTTCTTATTCTTCGTTGTATACGGTGATCATGAGGGTATGTATGTGAAGGGGAGCGCCCAGTATTGCTGCGGAAGACTCGAGGCGGAGGAGTGTCTATACACAGATCCGTTCATGTGCTGCGTATACATGTCCAGTTCTGTTCGGCCCCTATGTATGAGAATGTCTATGCCATGGTGATTAAGATCTTTTGACTGAGAAGAAAGATCTCTGACGGCTGTGGCTTTTATGTTGATAAGGTAATGAAGAGAATTACCGGAAGAAGAGCTTTCCTAGAGGATGATGATCAAAGCCTCGGGGGAGGCCCTAGCTAGCCTGTCGATACTCTTGCGTGTAGACGAAAGAAGATATGGAGGCATTTCTTTTTGCCTGTTTTCTGTAATCTGTTCCCCCCTCACACAATTAGGGTAGACATCGTATACCTTCCTCTCGCAGAAGAGAAGAAGATTGAGGTGAAGAGTAGAAAGCAGTATGATATCTTGACGCCGCAATGAACAGCCTTCGTAGAACACACAGACGCCAATGATGAATGCCTCTTAAGTCTCCATAGGTAGATACACATCCATACATAGAGAGACACGTCGTGTCCTTCTGTGGGATTTGTGTGTAGGCAAGCTCGAGCTGTCTCTTGAGTGCTGCCAAGATAACCATGGCCCTGCGGTTCCACCCGATACTGAGGATAGGTGAGTTCTTCCATACAACACAAGGTCTGATTCAACGCAAGTCGTCTCTTCTTCGCATCTCTGTTTATACACATATACATGACCGTGATGTCGTTTGGTATATACAATAGGTAGGTCTATGAAGGTGAACGCTGGGGTGGGTGTGTGAGGGGTAATTCTTCGTTTTCATCTGTCTATTTTTCTTCCTTGGAAGTGCACACAGGAGAGGCTCGCATGGATGATCATAGAGAGCCGTCAGTTGTTCGTCATCGATTGTCTTGTTGCTGTATAAGATACTGGGAGATGGTGACATACAGGGTCGAGAGATAGGTGGGGAAGAGGCATCAACAAACAGATGGAGTCCGTTTCATTGAGGACAAGCCGTCTCTTCACCATCGTATCTTGGCGTGGTCATTGTGTGATACGAGGAGGATGCAAAGAAGAAGGCCTTGTAGCTCACGATAGATACACTTAGGACTTGTGAGGGAAAGGAATAGATAGATTAGAGATAGATAGATAGATGGATAGATAGATAGATGGATAGATAGATAGATAGATGGATGGATGAGTCTGTTTTTATCTTGGCTTTTGCGTGCAGCGTGCTGGAGGCCTTCCAAGCGTAAGCTCATTCATTCATTCATCTTTGTCAGCCTCATCTTACAGGAAAAGAGCGTCCATGCATCTTGTCGTCTAGCCTAAATCGCTCTTCTTTTCCATGTTGTCTATATATCTTCTACTCAGGATGTGTGTTTAGGAGTGGTGCTCTCTTTCTCGCATCCGCATATGTGGGGGAGAGGAGGATTTGTAGAAAAAACCACTCAGTCTCATGGATGTAGGTGTGTGTCTATAGATGGCAAGCATTCAGAAGAAGTGCGCTGATCTGTCTCTGCTTAACTCTGGCTTTGTTGCGTCGCCTTGAACATCAGCTGGATATGCGTCAGTGGCGACTTCCAGTATGTCGTCTTCTTTATCTACGCGTATATATGTATATATATGAATCTCTCTCTGTCAGTATATATGTATATGTGTATGTGTATGTATATATGTATGTACTCATATGTATGAAGTAACTACGCTAGGTGGAGTTGGTCCTCATTTGTAGAGGGAAGATGGTTTATCGAGGTATGGGGTTCTTTCCGCTTGTGTACATATGGACTGTTTCAGAACTCTTGATGCGGCAAAGGCAGCAGAAGGACATTAGCAAAGAAAACACTACCGACGACGCGTAGGGGCTTTCAAGAAGGAAGGGAATGGAGAAGAACCTCTTTTTAGAAGTCTGAGTTGTCGAAGGGAGTAAGAGTCTTGAATGCATACATCATAGAAGGGATTGCGCTCTGGATGAACGCTGCTGCTTTTGTGAGAATGGCCGCGACCCCCCCCCCCCCCCC
>NW_027161477.1:0-1333 GCF_002600585.1 Cystoisospora suis
GACAATTCAACAGAGTCGGGAAATGTCACGAATCTCGGGATCGGTCTGCCGTTCGGGGGTGAAACCAAAGGGTACGAGTCTCCGATCTACAAGACTCGTCCAGCAGATCTCTCTCTCCTGGTGCGGACTCCCCGCCAGGCTACCCCCTCAACTCGGGTAGAGGCTTCCTACACCCTTTATGTCAGAGCTACCGCTCTGCCCCGAGTACTCTAGAGTCTGTACCATGCTTGTACACTCGTTGATCGTAAGCTAGGAGGGTAGATATGGCGATAAGATAGTAAGGAGAGTATGCCCCATCAAATTAGAGGAAACTAGAGAGTGCCAAGTCTCTTTGTCTCAGTGATCTAACTAAGGAAGTCGAGTGGAGGACTTTAGATCAGCTCTACGATGGTGGGTTGTGTGCATGCACTGGAAATATAAGAGAGGGGGCTTTAGCGTCGGTTATAATGAGGGCTTAAGTATATAGCCCCAACCAGCAAGGTAAGCCTTGAAGGCTTAAATCAAATATGTGTGTGTGGAATCCGTACTAAATGCGGAGAGCAGAGTGCCTAGTGTGCGGGCTCGGTGCCCAGAGTAGCCAGTGTGCCAGCCGGAAGCCCGGGGTGACCAGTAGGCCGGGACCGGACCAGCCGGACAAGAGAGGAACAAGCCCGGGGCACCTCACACGGGCGAGCAGTGGACCAAAGTCAAAGAAGACCAGGTGGAACACAGAAACCAGAAGATTTTTGACTCCGTAAAAAAAATTAAAAGTTTTCGGTTGTGGAGCGGAGCGATTTCCTTTGAAGAGTGAGCCGAGTTATTGAGTCCTGAGGAAGACGTCGGGCCGAGGGTGATTGGTATGCCAATGTTTTGAGAGGAGAGAGAGTCCTTGTGGTCGATGAATAACCCTGAGGACAGACGAAGTTTGATTCGGGGAAGTAGAGGGACAGAAACTCCTCCCCGTGTGAGTTGTGGAAGAAATTAAACTAAGTGGATTTCGGGGGGAGCAAGTGAGAGGGAGTGACTGGTCGTTTTTCTCCGTGGGTTACAACATGTGATTGGGACGTTTTCTGGATCCAAGCAGTGAGTGTGTAAGTGATCACGCAGCTGAAGAGTGCAAACCTCAGGAAAGTGAATTGGTGTGACAAACTCAAGCCAACCCTACACTCTGAGTTTGATTACGAAGAGTGAAGACGCTTCGGGCGGAGCCTGACGACAAAGCATCAGCCTCCGGATGGGTGATTGTCAGGATTTTGCAATCCTGCCCCGATCGTCATCAAATAGTGCCCTATTTTTAGCAGAATGGCGATCGTGAGCCATACGAAGCCAAGGCAAACGGCCACAGCCGGCCGAA
>NW_027161478.1:0-388 GCF_002600585.1 Cystoisospora suis
TACTAAGTGTTATTATTCTAATATTGTGCGTGTTACCTATTGTTCTTACGCTTGTGTAGTATTATTTTCGTAAGGTTACTGTTTTGTTCCGTGTTACCTCTATATCTAGGGTGTGAGCTTACTGTTGCTATCCTTAGATACTATTATGCTACTGTGCGATTGTCAGGATTTTGCAATCCTGCCTCGATCGCCACTAAATAGTGGCCTATTTTTAGCAGAATGGCGATCGTAAGCCGTACGAAGCCAAGGCAAACGTACACAGCCGGCCCAAGTCCAACAGGCGTAACGACGCAGCGAGGAAATGAAGAAACCTCGCAAACCCAGGACAGCATCAATCAATTCTAGGGACGAAGAGGTCCCTAGCAGGAAAAGAACAGAGCCGGAGAAG
>NW_027161479.1:0-5270 GCF_002600585.1 Cystoisospora suis
AACAAGATGAAGAAGAAGAAACGATACAGAGGTCTACACCCCTGCATGCATGCGGAGAAAATAAAAAGATGTAGAAAGATCTCCGGACGAACAGGGCCGTATAAATCTATGTGCCTGTAATATATATATATATATATAAATGTGTTTACCAACATACATATATATACATATCTATATATGTATATGGATGTGGTATATATGTGTGTATGTATGTGCCTATGTATATGCATAGATTTATAGGCTGTAGCTTTCTTGGTAAAGGAGAAGCTTAGAGAAATTTCTTTGTGAAGATTTTGTGGATCTAGAATGGCCTAGGCTTGGGTTGCTAAGAGAGAAGAAGAAGAAGAAGAAGAAAATTCTCTCTTCTTCTGAAGAGAAACAGTAGAGAAAAGAAGAGGGGACCCAAAAGATACCACAAGGGAAGCAAACATCACACTGCCGAAACAACCCAGCCATATGAGAGATCGCATCCATCCCATACATATATATATATACATACACATACATACATATGATATATATATAAAAATAATATATATATATAGATAGATACACACACATTTATATGCATGCCTATACATAGAGGTATGCACAAGATCGTTTGTATCTGCACATCTCTATTTACATATCTGTATATAGTTACATGCATATGCCTGGCTTGAATTGTCTTCCTCCCTTCACTTTGGATTTGTGCCTTTTCTCATCTCTTCTGCTTTATTTCGTCTCTCTCTCTTTCTTTGTGTTGGCTGTTTCTTTAGTCTAAGGTCGTGGAGGAACTCGCGAAGAAAGAAGGAGAAATCTCTGAGATAGTGAAAACAGCGAGAGAAGCAGAGGAAAAGCTAAAGTCGACTGTACATACACTTGAAGTCAGTAAGATTTCTTTACTTGAAAGAATCTGTCTATGTTTTGTTTCTCTTCAGTTCACTCGTTGCTTCTTCTTGCTGCCTTACGTGTCTCCAAAATTCTTTGTCTCATTCTTTCTGTCTTTCTCTCTCTTCTTTCTCTTTGTCTAGTTAGCTAGCTAGCATCGCGATGTCTTTCTTTCGAGTCGATTGTCTCCTCGATTCAAAGGGACCCAATACTCTCACGACTCCTTCTCTAAAGGAGGAGACACGCGTGGTATCAGACATTCCCTCCTCCCCGTTCTTCTTTTTCTTTTTCTTCTTCTTTTCTCCTTTTTCTTGCATCCCAGTCTTACACAGGACAAGATGAGGAACTTTAAACTCTGCCTTCCTTCTCTTTGTCTCATTATTCTCTTGAAGTGTCCAAACCTTCTTTCTTCGAAAGCTATTTTTCTCTTCTCTTTTCTAGCTTCTCTCTCCACGTCGTGTTCTTTCCAATTGCGATCTTTTTGAACTCTCCCATGAAAGATCTCTTCTACTGAAGACAGAAGAGAGAAAAGCCTTTCTTCTCCCCCGATCTATATATGTATCTATCTATCATTAATCGATCTGTCTATCTTTCGTCTATCTGTCTGTCTAGCTATCCTATATCTATCTGTCTATCTCTTGACCTATCTATTGGTCTGTATATTTATGTATATGGGTATCTTTCTCTTTTTCTTTTCCACGTGTACTTTATTTAAACTCAAGCTGCGCAACTTCTTCCTTTCTTGCTCTTCATCTTTCTCTTTCTCTTCTTTTCTTTCTTTCTTTCTCTTCTTCTCTATCTTTCTTTCTCTTCTTCTCTATCTTTCTTTCTCTTCTTTTCTTTCTTTCTCTCTTCTTTGCTATCTTTCTTTCTCTCTTCTTTGCTATCTTTCTTTCTCTCTTCTTTGCTATCTTTTTTCCAGATGCAGCTGAGAGAGAGAGAAAGAGACTTGTCTCATCTTAAGATGCAATTGGAGGAAGAGAAGAAAGTTTCGGAAGAAAGGAAAGAAGAGCATATCAAAGAAGTCACTCGACACCTCAGCGCTACCAAGACAGAGCTAGCCCAAGCCAAAGATTCTCTAAAAGTAACATACAACACACACCGCCTTTCTCTTCTCTAGATTCCTATGTGACTTTCTTTTTCATCTATCTATCTATCTTTAATCTTTCTATCTATCTATCTATTTATTTGACTTTTTAGTAGGCTCACACCCCCACGCGTGTGTGTCTCTCATGTCTCTTTATCGCTGTAAGCATTCGCATGCAGCAAGATCAACACAAGAAGGAGAGGAAGAAGAAGAGGATTTGGCTCTTCTTTTCTTTCACTTCTCTTTCTTCTCTTGCCCTGGCTTAAGTGAAGTATGAGAGAACATGAAAAGGAGAAGCCCGGAAAAGAATAGAAAAGAAGAAGAAAAAGACGAAAGGATGAGGAGGAAGAAGAGGAGAAGAAGAAGAAGAAGAAGAATCGAGGAATGTTTATTTTACAAGAAGGTTTATTCGAAAGCTTTTTTCTGTCTTTCCTTTCTTTATTTCTTCTCTCTTCTCTTTCTTCCTCTTCAATCAACCCTCCACCGAGGCATCTATATCTATGAATATCTATAGGTGTATATACATATATACATATATATGTATGTCTACATATCTAATATATATATAAACGTATGTATGAGTATGTATATATAGATATGCATGTATATATATGTATATGCATAGGTATGTATGTATGTGTATCGATCCATACCTTGCTCTTGCTTGTTGTCTTTGTCTCGCTTTTGCGTCTCTCTCAGCTTCTTATTCTTTTTTCATCCAAGAAGAAATTCACTTTCTTTCTTTCTTTCTTCTGTCTTTTTCTTTAATGTTAGGAGAAGAGCCGTCAGACTGAGGAAGAGGTGAAAAAGCTTCTCGAAACAAATGTATGTACACCTCACAAGAAGAGAATCCACACCCTCTCGCTTCTCTCCTTTCTTTCTTTCTTTCTCTTTCACAGAATACTTTTCTTTTCGTCATTTCTTCGTTACACAACATGGATTCTTCTTTCTCTCCACGCTTCATGGATATCTATGTGTCGATCCATTCATATATATATATATATATATATGGACGCATATATCTACATGCATACATATATTTACGTAGAAAGGAAGAGAGATACACACATACATCTTTATCTACATGTCTACTTATATATATATATATATATTTATATATATCTGCATGCTTGTGTACATAGGCAGAACGGAAGAGAGATACACGCGTAGGTGTAGAGAGAGACATACATGTCTATAGATAGGTGCTTATGAAGATTTAGATAGGTATGTATGTCGTATATCTTGATGGGTTAAGTATAGAGCAACACATCAGGATGTCCTTACCAAGCAGCATTAGAGTCGAATTCGCATGCATTGGGTTAAAACACAAATGTCTCGCTCCTTCACACTCTTTTTGACTTTATTCTATCTGTCTATCTCTATAGATGTATCGCTCTTATATACGGATATAGGAGAGAGATATATATATGTGTCTCTCTCTATATGTGTATGCTTATTATACGTGGATATTTACTACTACTACTTCCGACTGGGGTGCCCTCAGGAGAAGAAGAGGAAGAAGAAGACTAATTTCTTTCTTTTTCCTCTTTTCTTGTCTTTTGTGGAGATTTTGTTTCTTTTCCTCTTCATTCTCTTCTTTCTTTTACAATAGACGTTCTGCACCTTAAATCCTTATCTTTCGTCCTTCTTTCTTTGTATATTTCATTTATTTCTCTCTCTCTCTATGTATGTATGTGTGTCGGCATGCACGTGAGAAAGAAAGCAAAGAAAGCATTATAGTTATTTTCTTTTTTCTTCTTCTTCTTCTTGCTCCACGCAACGTCCTTCGCTCAGTCAATCATACCCAAGCAAACTATCTCCATACAACATATACATATATATATATATATATACATAGGGGTATATCGATATATATATATATATATGTATATATGTAGACACATAGTGTTTATGAACGATCTTCACGACTTTTTGCAGTCGGCTTCTTCTTGTAGTTCTTCTCCTTGGCGATAAACAGACAACTATCTAAAGAGCTAGATATATATATATATATATCTATGTATATATTTCTATATATATATATATATATTTATGTGGCTGAAGTGTAGGGACAGTATTTATTTATGTGTATGGATTGTAGAGCGCGTTAGTATCGGAGCTCGCGGCAAAGGATGAGGAACTTTGTACAGCTAAACTTCAGCTAGCTAATGCAGAGAAGAAGGTCGATCAACTAACGATGGAGATGCAAAAAGAAAAGAAAAAGGTAATTCTTCTTTTCTTGCTTCACCTTGTGCATGTTGTTTTCTTTGTGAAAACGTTAACTCTTTTCTCTCTACAGAACTGAATTTACCAAATGAGGTGTACATACACTCGATATCTGTCTTCAGATGATCTTCATGTATTTGACTTTTTATTTATTGTACTTTTCTGTCTCCAATCCATCTCTTTCTGTAGATCACCGAAGAAAGATCAACACAAGATAAGTCAAAATGAAGAAAAGTGATATGCTGATCTGCATGCATGATAGAATCCATAGAGAGTCAGTGCTTTCCATCGGCATTTCTTATCTTCATACTAATACGCAACTCCCAGATCAAGAGCTTCTCTTTACAGTCTTTTCTACAGCCATCATCTTCTCTCTACTATCTCTGTACATATATGTATTTATATGGATATAGACGTAGTACATGTATCATTGTGTGCGATAGGCATATGTGGGAGAGAGGGAATTAGTAAGTAGACGAACCAAAACGTGAGAGAGCGCATGAAGAGAAAAGAAGATAGAAAAGAGAATGAAGTGTCACTCCCGGAAAGAGAAAGAAAAGACGAAGAAAAGTCCGTCTCTCCTGCTTACTGAGTTGACAGGATTGAGTTAGTTAGCTAGCTAGCTAGCTAGACACATAGACACGCATAGACATGCACATTATACAGCTTCTCCTTATTCATTGATGTAATTCTGAATCGCCTTATAGACGGACAGGTCGCCGTTGTGACCTGCGCTCTCAGGAGTTCTGTAATGCCTAGCGGGAAGGCGAGGAACCTAGAAATAAGAAGAAGAATAGGAATAGAAATAGAAATAGGTGTATATTTGTTTAAATAGATCTCTATCTATCTATAGCTATCTCACTCTTCACGTACGATTCGCAGCTTGACACCTCACTGTAAACTCCGTGCCCTATGTATATACAGACAGAGAGATAGGTGTATAGAGCTAGATCAAAGGATACATGTATGCATGTAGATAGATAGATAGCTAGAGATACATAGGCTGCGAATGTATGTGTTTGAAGCTCCGCATCTTTTTCTTTATGTTCTTTTACATGTCTATCTCTCTCTTTTCTTCTCTTCTCTT
>NW_027161480.1:0-1265 GCF_002600585.1 Cystoisospora suis
AGGACATGTCTATCCGATCTCTTCTTCTTCTTCTCATTCCTCGTCTTCTTCTTCTTCTTCTCATTCGTCTTCTTCTCCTTTGTGTCTTTTCTTCTTCGTTTCAGGGGACAGCAGATCAAAGTGACGGCGCAACTTCTCCGGAAGTGTAAAGATTTGAAGTACCTCATTCCTGCCGTCAAGGTATCATGACCTTCTCAACTCTCTTTCGGTCTTCTTCTTCTTCTGCGCACGCACAGCAGAAGAAGAAAAGGAAAAGAAAGAGAGAGAGAGGAGGAGGGAGAGAGAGGGGAGATAAAACAGATTCAACTAGCGAACGAATGAACGCATGCATGCAAACGCCGGAGGGATTGATTTACCTTCTTTGATATATCCATCTGTCTTTAATCTATCTGTCTTTCTTTAATGTATCTCTCGACCTATCGATCTCTTCTTATTCTATCTACCTATTAATCTAGCTACCTAACCAACCATACTCTTGCATGTATACAATTATATATATATATATGTATATGTATATATATATGTATATGAATGTACGTACGGAGGGTTAGGTTGGCGTAGTGAGTAGAGAAGCATGCAAAGGAGAGAAGAGAAAAGAAAGAAAGAAAGAAAGAGTAATTTTGAAGAAGAGCGAGAGAGATAGGTGACACGTGGTAAGTTCAAGCTCTAAGAAATACTCCTTCGTCTTCTTCTTCTTCTGCTACTTTGGATTTCTTCTTCTTCTCCTCCTCCTTCTGTCCTTTCCAACTTGTTCTTTTCTCTCATTCTTCTCCCTTCTCTCCCTTTTTCTTTCTTATTCCTTTTGTTTCTTTTTCTTCTTCCTTTTCTCCTTTCTTTCTTTCTTTCTTAGCGTTCAGGCGGAGTCGACAGCGGGGTGCAGTATGAAGGAGCGACGGTGTTAGAGCCGCGTAAAGGCTTCTACGATAGACCTATAGCCACCCTTGACTTTGCGTCTCTCTATCCTTCTATTATGATCGCCCACAACATATGCTATAGCACTCTCCTTGTTGATACAGAAGAAGAAGAAGGTGAAGAAGAAGGAGGAGAAAGAGAACGAAGAGATGAGAAAGCAGAGAAGAAGAAGGAAGAGCTTCATTATGATACAGATGTAGGTCTCGAGAGAAAACGAAGATCGAAGAGGAAGAAAGGGTCCAGGAGGGGAACCATAAACCCTATCCCTAATCTATCTATCTTTAATCTATCTACCTGTCTTTAATCTATCTATCTATCTATCTTTAATCTATCTATCTACCTTTAATCTATCT
>NW_027161481.1:0-347 GCF_002600585.1 Cystoisospora suis
TGCCATCCCGACGTGGTCTGTGGGTCGCCTTGCCTTGCCGGACGTTCTGGGGTCTTCAGATCGTTCCGTTTTGGCTTAGTTGACTTTGTCCGTCTTCCTTACTTCTTGTTCCGGTCCAAGGAGGTCGTAGACTGCCTCTTGGTTTCCTTATCTCGGCCTGACCTAGTTTTTCCCGCATCGGTGCGTTCTCACAGCGATCGTCATTCTTAAAAATAGGACAATATTTGATGACGATCAGGGCAGGATTGCAAAATCCTGACATAGTTCCTTTAAATCCGTTCTTGGATCGTGCGGTCCCGAAGTGATCTATGGATCGCCTTGCTTCGCCAGACGTTCTGGGGTCTTTA
>NW_027161482.1:0-421 GCF_002600585.1 Cystoisospora suis
GCTTGGAAGAAACAGATCACAGTAGGGGACCCAATCATCCCAGGAGGAGGAGTAATTGAGGGCAATGAGGGCGTAGGCAGTCCCTGGGGGTCAGAAGGACAAGGAAAGGTCCTGGGGAAAGGTCGGAGAGTGTCACGGATCTCAGGGCTTCGGCCTCGAGGAACAGGTTTGACCCTATCGACTCTGAGGGCCCCCGAGTTGGATTCCACAGTAATTCCGGGTACACTATGGGCGGTCGTGCCGCCAGGTCCTGTCCCCAGGAGGTACTTGGAGGTCAAACACCAAGCAGCTGTCGTGGCTACGAGTCCTAGGTCCAGATCGGCTGAAGGGTGCAGGTCCACTGATGCCAAACGCTTGTGGCGATCTACTACGCAACCGAAGAAGGACGGCCGACGGACTGAGATCGCTTCTTCGGTCCGCC
>NW_027161483.1:0-303 GCF_002600585.1 Cystoisospora suis
CCGAAAAAGCCAAGGTTAGCGCCAGCAAGGAGCTGGAGACGCAAGAAACCCAAGGTGTGGTCAAGCGAACCAACGCCAAGAAGGTCACAGAGAAGGGCCAGACGGCCCAGGAGCCTGAAGACCTACCCCCAGAGGACGAGATACTCCTCCACAACGTGGAAGTGGAAGGATGTGAGGTTAAAACGCTCATGGACACGGGCGCCTCACGCAGCTTCATCCATCCGGCCATGCTAGGAAGAATCGGAGCAAAGCCAAAACTCCTCAAGAAGGCGTATTCCTTCTCAGGCATCTCTGGACCACCCC
>NW_027161484.1:0-6301 GCF_002600585.1 Cystoisospora suis
TTCTTCTTCTTCTCCTCCCTTGAGAAAGAGCAACGGTAGTCTTTCTCTTCTTCGTTCAAGACATCGTTCTCATCTAACTGTAAGAGATCGAGCTTTCTCTCCCGCTGAGAGATTACGAAGAAGTCGCAAGATAGAAGAAGAAGAAGAGAAGGAAAGAAGAGAGCAGCTAAGATCGCTCTCTCCATCTTCTTTCTCTTCTTCTCGCGATCAAGAGAGCAATTTTTCTTCTTCTCTTGACGCCGATACCGAGAGAAGGCGAGGAGAAAGAAACGAACGAGGAGTAGGAGGGAGAGAGAGAGAAGAAGAAAAGTGGAGGGAAGATGAGCTTAAAGAAAAGAAGGAGGGAGAGAGAAGAAGAGAGAATCTAGAGAATGAAGAGAAGAAGAAGGTCTTAGAGAGCTGGAGGAAAGAAGATCAGAGAAAGAGAAGTAGTATGATGTATCCAAATGATATGTGGAATGAAGAAGATCTAGGACATCTAACGAGAGAAGATCTCTGGGAAAATGATGGAGATTGGCTCTTAAATCATCTAGACGACGCTGAAGAGAGAACACCCTCTTCTTTTTCTTCTTTTTCTTCTTTTTCAAGATGAGAGCTATCATAATAAGGAAGATCATGAGGCAGGGACAAAACAAGAGAATGAAAGAAAAGGAAAGAAGAAGAAGAAGAAAAGGAACATAAATTAAAGACAGACAGAGAGATAGATAGGCGTAGATTAGAAGATTGAAGAGAGATAGATAAAGATAGATCGATCGATGAGCTTGTTGAATGCTATCCAACAGATACAGGTAGGGGGTCTTCATACACTTCTGTATGGATCTCCACTCCTATAGACATATATCTGTATTTACATACATACATATTCATACATACATACATACGTATTCACACATATACGTGTATCTAACTATTTACAGATGATGTATATGAGAGATAAGAAGTCTTCATATACGTGGAAATACCACAAGAAACAAAGAAAAGGAGAAGAGAGAGAGAGAGAAAGAAAGAAAGAAGAAAGGAAGCCAAGGGATTGTCTGCGTGGCCCAAAGATGCCAGTGAGGAGAAGAGAAGATAGAAAGAGAGAAAGGAGACCGACATAGGCTCACGAGGCTTTCCTACCTCTTTCTTTCCTTCTCTGAGAGATGCTGATCAAGGGACGGAGACATGTAGAAATGGAGAGAAGAGAAAGAGGAGAGAAAGTTCAAGGAAATACAGTTGAAAAGAGACAGGAAGAAGAGATAGGTTTCCTTGTCAAGGAAAAAGAAAAGAAGAGAGAGAGAGAGGGTGCAATCTCTTCCTTTCTGTCTAATTCATTCCTTTCTTTCTCTCTATCCCTCTCTCTCGCATTGATCGATAGAAGAAAAGAGAGAAGATGCAAGAAGAGATCCTCCTTGAGAAATAGTGGATCTTTACTGGAGTGCTTTATCGCCTGCTTATCCTACCCATCCTCGGTCTAAAAATCCGAATCGATCCAGATTACCTGTCCTTCTTCAATCGGTCTATCTGCCTCTCGGTCTTTCTCTCTCTTTCACAGGAAGGCTATCGTCTGTATCATAGCTCTATCTATCTTTCTATCTATGCTTGAATCTAAGAAGAAGAAAGAGAAGCTTCTTCTTCTTCTTTTGTTTCTTTCTTTTCTTTTCTTGGGAAAAGAGAAGGATAGTAGATGGCGTACTACTTGAACTTCTGTAGAGAGGCTGGATGGACTGCGTATTAGATCTTTCTCTCGCACCTTTATGTTGTGGTAAAGGAGGAATAAATAAGAGAGACAGAGACAGGTACAAGAGAGAAAGAGACAGAAGAGACCATTGGCTCTTTTTTTCTTCTTAACGAGACGCATCTATTGCTCTATCTTAATCGATCTACCTTTTGTCTATCTGTCTATGTGTCTTTAATCTATCTATACACGAGGTACTTACTCTTATTAAAGACTTTCTTTTCTTGGGGAAGGTAAGAATGGAAAAGGTCTTCTTCTTTTCTTCCTCTCCTCCTCTTTTCTTCCTTATGAAAGAACCCCTCTATCTCTTTCTTTATAGCTTTCTAAAATCTATGTTCTCCTTGATCTTTCTTTCTTTCTTCATCTTTCTATGCTTTTAGGAACCTTTCTTTCTTTCTTTCTTCCCTTTACTGCTTGCTGCTGTGGCGGCTTTACACATCGAAGAAGGATGAATAGACTCGAGCCAACACGGAGAGTGGCGAAATTAGAAAGAAAAAGAGAAAGAAAGAGAAAGAAATGCATGTAGAGAAGGGACCAGTCTGTTGCTGTACAGTCGAGGTAGCTTACGAACTTCTCATTCTCTAGTTTCATGGTAATATATACGCATTCTCTCTTTCTCCCTCTATGGAGCTTAGCTAGCTTATCTATCTGTATATCTACCTGAAGAGCAGTAAAGATGTTGGGTATATCTATCTGTCTATCTCTATCTTTGTATGTGGTAGAGACAGACAGATTCTTCTTAGGCAGGGAAATCTCACGCCTGCATGCAGTCGTGTGTGTCTCTCTCTCTTCCATTCCTCGACAATTCTCTGAAAAAGAGCCAGCCATATCATACATACACCTACTTCAGTACCTCGTAGACATATACACATGTCTATATAGAGATAGATAGACGTAGATATGCCTATAGATCGATGAAGGTGGATTTGGGTAAGTATCTGTCTTCTATCTGTAATGTGCCTATATATTATTCCTGTGTAAGGTGTGCGTACTCGGTATGTACTAAAAGATGATAGGGAAAGAAGAGGAGCAAAAAGAAGAAGAAAAATCTTCTCTCTTGTCCTAGTTGAAGAAGTAGAAAAGAAGAAAAAGAAGAAGAGAAAGTAAAAAGACATGCAGGAAAAGTGAAAGGCTTAGACCCATGTGTACACTCTATCATTAGCACAGTCAACCTGCCTAAACATACATGAAACATATACAGAGATATACATATATATATATATATACATACATACCACGAAGACTTTCATAGAGACATCGTAATACTCGACGTCTATCTCCCTAGATAAGATAGAGATACAAAATTATATAGACAGATGAGGAGACAGATCCCAAAATAGCGATATAGATAGATATAGATAGACATACAGAGACACTTCAGTAGCTACAGTGATGGAGATGTCTATAGAGATAAATGCTGTTCCTTTCCATTTGAGTAGACTCTCTTCGGACTTGAAGAAACAGTTGAAAAGGCAAAAGAAAAGAAGAGGAGCAATATCTTCTTCTTTTCTTTCATGGAGTTCCATAGGTGAAGAATGGATTGAAAATGTACGAGGGAAGGAAGCTAAGTAACCTCTACCAAGTCATGAGGAGATGAAAGACAAGGGACCATCCATCCCTCTCCATCTATCTCTTTCTCTCTGTCTCTGTCTCTCTCTGTCTCATTGTCATTCTCAAAGAGGTCTTTACTTGAATGAAGACAAAAAGACTAGAAGATCGGGAAGAGAAGGAGAGAGAGAGAAAGATAAAAGAACTTCTCTATCATACGAGCCAAGCAAAACAGTCATTCAAACCAGGAGATGAAGAGAACAAGAAAGCTTCATCCGCCCTTCTCTGCCTCTTCATGTGCAATAGAAAAATGGAGCATATCACCCAGTTCAGGAAACGTTCCTGTCCTTCTCTCCTTTCTCTATCTCTAGAAGTAGAAGATGATACACCTTTGTATACACACATGTATATATATACACATATGTATATATGAATGTGTATATTCAAATGCATGCATTTTCTGGACTCCGTGCATGCGTTCAGAGAGCAGCGCTTTATCAAAAGGATACACGCACATACACCACACTCCTAATATATCAATTTATACATACAGACGTAGATGCATCTATATAGGGATAGATAGCTAGTATAGGGTGCTTGTTTAGGAGTGCATAGAGGAGAGGTCTAGTAGTGAAGAATCGACCTAGTAGAAGAAGAAGAGAGAAGATGACGAAGAAACGAAGAAGATAGGAGAAAAGAAGAAAGAACATTACTAGACCGATAAGTAGATAGATAGATAGATAAGATAAACTTATCATATCATGAAAGCATTCTCTAGCATTAATGAAAAGATGACTTCTTTGCTTCTTTTTCCTTCTTTTTCTTTTTCTTCTTCTTTTTATCTTTCTTACTTCTTTTCTTTTTGTGTTTCTTCTTCTTTTCTTCTTCTTCTTCGCTTTCGCTAGAGCTTGTTGGACTGGCACTGCTTGTCTCACTACTACTACTACTTTCTTCTTCTTCTTCACTCGAGTCAGACGACGCTCTTCCTCCTCTTCTTTTTCGTTTTCTTTCTCTTTCTTCTCTTTCTCTTGTCCGACCATCCCTAGTATTAGCATGAGAGGAAGAAGAAGAAAAAGGTTCGTCTCTTCTTCGAGAGAGAAATCTTCCTCTTTCTCTCTCGAAATCTTCCTCTTCTTCTCTTCTCTCTCTTCTTCTCCTCCACATCTCTTCTTCTCTTCTTCTCCTCTCACCTCCATCACCATCCTCTCTTCTTCTTCTTTCTCTTTCTCTTTCTCTCAACTCTTCTTCTTCTCTTATCCTTCTTCTTCTCTTTTCTTCTTCTTCTTCTCTTATCCTTCTTCTTCTTCTCCATTCCTCTTCAGCAGCGTGACTCGTCGTTGTTGTCTTGCGAGGAGAGTTCAGTCGTGTTCTATCTCTTCCATCTTCTCTTCTTCTCTCTTCTTCTTTTTCTCTTCCTCTTTCATGTCTTCTTCTATCCTCTCTCTCCATCCTATCTCTCCTAAATTCAGCAGGAGGTGACACTCTTTCTTCTTCTTCTTTCTTCTTCTTCATGAAGTCTCTGTTGTAGTCGTTGTCAGTCCATCCTGTGAAGCCTCCTCCTATCTGCCTCGGGTGAGAAGCAGAAGCAGAAGAAGAGAAGATTCTTTCTCCTATCTGACGGGGATTTCGGTCTCTTCTTGAGTGGAAATCTGTTCTTTCCTTTCCTTCTTCTTCTTTCTTCTTTTCTTCTCCATGAACTTCTGCTTTTTGCTTCCTTCCGTACTTCTTGTAGTTCCGCCATTCCTTCGCCACAGACTGGGAAAAATCCACGTGAATTCTACACCCCCCACAGCCAAAGAAAGAGAAGGAAGGAAGGAAGAAAGAGGGAAATGGAGAGAATGAATGAAGATGAAAAAGAAGAATAAGGGAGCAGAGAGAGAGAGAGAGAAAGATACAGAAGGACTGTCTCTGTTTTCTTGCCTACAGAGGCACACATCAATCTGTACAGAAATAGCTGTAGAAGCTGGAGACATACACATATACATACAGCTATACTATATAAGTATGTATCTACCTATTTATCTATATGTATGTATGTATAGAAGGTGTATCTATGTGCGTGTCGAGGGTAGTAGTCGCCGTGTGCTGCTGCATGTGTATCTGCGTGTATGTGGAGCTTCTCGTACATTCGTAAGCTCAGAGCACCCACTACTTCTATCACTCGCACTACTACTACTACTGCTACTACGTCACGCAAATACACTCGACTATACATCTATGGAGAAACAAAAAGAAAGACAAAGATATACACATGTATGCACATATTAATCTAGGAATACATCTATATATCTATATATTGATACTTGTATATATGTATATGTAGATATATGTATATATAGATAGATAGATGCATGCCTGAGTATAGAAATATGAGAAGAAGGCACATACGAGAGGAAGAGAAGAAGAAAACTCTTTCCTGGTCTAGCGTATCTTTGCATGCACCGAGTCATAGAGAATGAAAAGACACACATATACAGAAATCTTCATGAAAGTTGATAGATAGATAGATAAATAGGTTACACATGTCTCTATAGAGACAAGATGGAGATATGAAGGAGATACATGCGTAGAGAGTTATGCGAGCTGTCTCTTGTATACACGAAAACACTTCTGTACCTACTACGTACACGTGTGTATGCCTACATAGATAGAGAATAGAAAGAAGTGAAAGAGATCTGTAGATCTAGATAGATGGATAGATATGCATTTATATATCCTTCTATACATATGTATGAACTTTGTGTTTCTATAGAAAGACATCTGTTGTAAGGCGGAGAGAAGAAGAAGAAAGAAGAAGAAAAGAGAAGAGATTGACGAGAGTTGGGGCTGTTTGAGTGAATGCGTCGATACCTTCGATCATCGATGAGAACGTTTTGCATCTTAAAGTAGGCTAGCTCGCATGCAGATTGATCCTTAAAAGTGATAAAGGCAAATTGGAGGCTACGTCCCGTCTTCCAGTCACGTATTATATCACATGATAGAATATCTCCAAACCTAATCGCAAATCATACACATACACATATATACATATTCATA
>NW_027161484.1:6921-8421 GCF_002600585.1 Cystoisospora suis
ACATATTCATACATACACATACATACATATTCATACATACACATACATACATATTCATACATACATACAAAGCCACATAGACATAAATCTTGATAGATACATCTTCATAGGTCCACATTTACACATAGAGATACATAGGCACACATCCATGCACGTACAGCCATATGAATGCATGAGAAAACACATTTATATTCATACATACACACCTATACACATATATATAGAAATATATATATCTGCGTACATAGAGCTAGAGAGAGAGAGAAGACAACGACGCGAAATAGCTCTATCAAGGAGAGAAAGAAAACACAACAATATACAGAGGTGGGTGATGTGCATACATATTCAGAGACAGATATCTCTATATACATATACAGATATGTATGAGTATGTATGCCTTTAATATGTATGGGCATGTGATATACATTGTTGCAGTAGGGAAGAGAGAGACATGTCCTCCCTGTGTGAAAGAAGAAGAAAAAAGCAAATGCATGCATGCAAAGACCCCGTGACATATGAGTAAAGAAGATTGATACGTAGATATATCTATATCTGTCTAAATAAGTACCTATCCATAGGCTAAGAAAAAGAAACGCTGAGAAGAGAAAGTCAAGCCACACCTCTTCACTGATATCTACCTATCTACATACCTATATACATACCTGTATACATGCATAGGCGCCTCTCATATACTACATATCGTATGTATGTATGTATGTATGTGCACCTGGAGAATACAGTTTGAAGATCATCGTCCTGCGTGACAGGATTTAACTTGGCAATGAAAAGAACGTTCTCTGGGGGCTTCGCATCTGCCTCAGGCAAATCTCCAATTATCTCCAGTGTCACTGAAGATAGAGAAAGAAAGGAAAAACGAGACGAAAGAAGAAAGTTAAGAAGACCATTTTCAAGAGAGAGAGAAGCAAGCGAGAAGAATAAGAAAAGAAAAATGAAGAAGAAAAAAGAGAACAGGAGAAAGAAGACACACCGATACCCAGAGGGAAAATCTTTAAAAGCAAAGGCAAATCAAGAAGAAGAAGAAGATGCTTTATGCATGTATACACAGAAAAATACACGTCAAACACACTCTACTCGTCATGCAAATCTATGTCGGGTATACATACATAGAGACACCTACATGCAATATATATATAAATAGATATGTATGTAGTATCTCCCTCCTAGGTTTGCATGCCCCGTAAGAGTTGAAAGCTTTGGCTTATTCCTCCCTCTCGAAATTGCGGCGTATGTACGCAATTCGAGAGAAACCAAGCAGGTGTACGTACACCCGAAAGTCTTAGTAGAACCCCCTTCAATAGAACACCATCAAGTAGATCGCATCCATCGATCCATCCCTCTCTCACTAGCCCACCCCATTCCACTAGAGTCTCTTCTTGTTCTCCCCCCCTTTTTCTTGTTTATGACTTCAGTCCGGACTTTCTCTACCACTACAAGTCTGCCCTCTAATGATAAGAATCCTACGACTACTACTACTAGTAG
>NW_027161485.1:0-401 GCF_002600585.1 Cystoisospora suis
GCCTGGCTCCCCTGTTCTTCGTCGTTCGACCGCTTCTTACCCTTCACTGGGGCGGTGGCCGCTGGGAGCTCCGAACCGTCCGCTTTCTCTAGTCGGAAGGGTTCGTCTTCTCTCCAGCTTCGTTCCGGTTTCTGAGGACCCGCCCTTTTCTGGGGTCCTTTCTCTCGCTTGACCGGCGGGGCCGCCTCTGGGCCCCCCGAATCCTCGCCCGATGTTTGGGCGCTGTCGGCTTGAGCTTCGGCTGTTTTGGCCTCGTCGCCGCTTCCTAGCGCGAACTTGGCCTTCCTTCTCTCCTTTTGGCGGAATGCTTGCTGTCGGGCTTTCCGCCCTATTGGGTCGCCTCTTTCCCAGGTGTGCTGCCGTCCGGCTTCGGCGGCCAGCTTCTTGTCCGTGCTGGGTGC
>NW_027161486.1:0-427 GCF_002600585.1 Cystoisospora suis
CGGGCCCGTGCACTGATCACTCTGAGACTCATAGATAAGGCGAGTTAGCTCACACACACACCCGGCCTAGATCCCTTAGGTTCTCTATTTGACTAGTTCGTGTTACTACTACGCCTATTGAGCATCTTTGATGTGTTCACACGATTGTACGGGGCAGAGTTGAAAACTCTGACACCAGTCCTCCGCCGAGGTGCCGAGCCGAGAGAAAGCGTAGCGTTGCTGGAAAGTGTGCCTTCGAGGGAAGGTTGAATGGGTTCGGGGAGACCCCTTGCATAGTCTCCAGCTGTACATTCATGACAGTCCTCGGGTCCCTCACCTAATGATTGGGCCCTACCAGCTTGGGCTTCGGCTGTCTTGGCCTCGTCGGCGTTCTCTACGGCAAATTTAGCCTTCCTTCTCTCCTTTTGGCGGAATGCTTGCTGTCGGG
>NW_027161487.1:0-231 GCF_002600585.1 Cystoisospora suis
GATATATAGATACATATACATATGGGGTCTACATTGGCACATACAACTGAGTATAGGCGACTTAGGAGAGAGACATATGTCTGCATGCATACACACCCCTATCATACCTCTCTTTCGACATGCTTCCTTCTATACAGGCATATTCCATCTAAGATACATACCCCTATTCATATAGAGAGAGAAGACTCCACACAGGCAACTCCCTCTATATGAACAAGGCTACATATACAC
>NW_027161488.1:0-1198 GCF_002600585.1 Cystoisospora suis
ACGTGCCGCATCAAGGGGCGGTCGACCAG
The DNA here is from genome assembly GCF_002600585.1 of Cystoisospora suis. Classification (NCBI taxonomy): domain Eukaryota; phylum Apicomplexa; class Conoidasida; order Eucoccidiorida; family Sarcocystidae; genus Cystoisospora; species Cystoisospora suis. The sequence goes on from NW_027161488.1 coordinate 30, forward strand.
CAAGGCAATTGCACACTCCAGGTGCTCAAAACGCGACGGGGGAGGAGGCACAAAGGGCCCAGGAAAGTCATCGTACCCCTGCAAGGCAAAACAACGCCACACGGGACAACTTGAGGAACAACGGGACCGCGGCGGAAGCACGCCGCCCCAACAGAAAAGAAGACTCACCGCACGCTCCTCGATTTCTTCCCAACCAAGGAGAAGNNCGCGGTGTCAACAGACTATGGGAGACGATCAGCCCACCCCCAGTCGTGACATCACCCCTTCGGGACGCCGAAGCCGACTTCGCGTAGTCTCCGGACACCAAGAATCATTACACAGCGGCTCCCGACGAGAGGCCCAGGGAGAGCAGCGCCGGAATCAACGGCGCACCGAGGCAGCGTCACGGTACGCGAATTCCTCCCTATCGCCCACCGCAAAGAAAAGAGCAAAGAGGAAAGCAGCAGGGAAGAAAAAAAGATGCGGGAAAATAGAGGGAAAACGAAAGACAGAAGAAATTCCCAGACAGAGAGACGCTCCCGGGCAACGGGACAACGCCGCGAAACGCAGGAGAAAGCGTGGGCGCGTAAAGCAAATAAAGCTTAATTCTAGACCCGCAGGTAGGGTCAGAGCACCAAAACGGAAAGAGCAAAATAAGCTGAATACGCCAAGGTGCGGAGAGCCGGAAGAGAGGCCATTTAGCGAAGAAAAGACCATGATGAAAATTGCTCGAAGTGGGTCGGCGGAACAGCGTCGCTGGATGCCCGGCCGGGAGAGCGGCCGCGGGCAGACGAGCCGACCAACGACCCCGGGAGCAATGAAAGACTCCACGGTGGAGGAAAGCGTAACGGAGGGAACCGTAGGGCTTATAGCAGGGATACGGAACCCCCAGGAGCACACCACCATGGCGGGGAAGCCCAGATCGCGAGAAGCGGCTCAACGGCGGTTGTCTAAAGATGCCCGGCCGGGCGGGGCACGAAACGCCCAGACTCAGACGATGGAAAAAGAGAAAGACGACCTGTCGGAGACGGACGAAATCCTCCTGCAGGGCGTAGAGCTGGAAGGAACGAGGGTCAGGCGCTCATGGACACCGGAGCTTCGAGAAGTTTCATACATCCGGAGTAAGCCCAGAAGTTGCAGATCCAGAGCAAACCTCTACTGCACCCATACTCGTTTTCAGGAACAGCAGG
>NW_027161489.1:0-3431 GCF_002600585.1 Cystoisospora suis
GAGGAGAAGAAGAAGAAGGAGCTCTCCGTGTCTTCTTTTCTTCTTTCTCTACAGCGAGCTGCGAAGAAAAGAACTGTATAGAAATCCACTTTTTATCTCTCTCTCTCTTTCTATCTCACATCTCGTCGAGACTTCTCCTCAAACACCGCTGCCCATCTATCTCCAAGCAAAGTCTATCTCTCTCTCCCTCTCTCCATATATACACGTATAAATACATATATATATATACATATATATATATATATATGGTTCCGCACTGGTACACATCTATGTGTACATACGTCTATCTCTATTTTTTTCCCTCCTTCCTAGCCCAGTTTTCTTCTTCTTCTACAAGAGAGACTTCAGTACCTTTCTAAAGAGAGAAAGAGAGACAGCAGCGCCATCAGAGAGAAGAAAAGGATGACGAAGAGCATGTCTTTCGTGTCAAGAGATCATCTTCTTTTACTTCCCCGACCACCGTCGACTTTTTCTTGAAGCGTCCCCTCTCTCTCACTCTCGTTCTTTTCTTCTTTCTTTCTCTCTTCCTTTCTTTCTCACTCTTTCCTTCTTTCTTTCTTTTCTTTGTCTCCTTCTTTATTTTCCTTTCGAGGAGAGACTGAGAGAGGTGAGGTCAGGGAGGAGGACAAGGAAGGATCGCCCGATGCTAGCAGGGAGGGAGCAAACCTTCGTGAATATTTTCTACGAAAAGAAAAGGCTGCTCTTCTTCTTCTTTTCTGGCCCGAGTGTAGGAGATAGATAAGGGAGGTCAATCAATGAATGACGCCCTTCTGTCTTGGTATACACACATGCATGAATATTCAGCCACACATACACACCCCTGCACAAACTCGTACATAGCACATACCTATACATATAGACAGATACATATAGGAGGAGAGTGTAGGTAGAGATATATACATATCTCCATCATGAACATCGATATATGCACAAGAGCATCTTCTCTGTATATACACATATAGATTTATACATAGATTTGGTATAGCCATGTATACATCAATACTTCTATATATAGAGATTATAAAGATGCATGCAAAGGAAGGGCGTTAAAGCGGTTCGAGAAGAGGGCAAGATGAGGGTGCATTAATTCTTCTTGTCAAGGTAGTAAGGACGGAGGCTACACAAGACTCTTACTCCTACCTCCTACTACTCCTCCCAACGACTCCTCCTATCTTTATGAAAGAAAAAGAAGAAGAAGAGGAAGAATATCCCTTCAAAACAACAAGAAGAAAAAGAAGAAAACTCCCTCGATATTCCAAAACTCAAATCACTGTCACTACTAAAAAAAAAAAACGACTCTAGCTAGCTAGCTAGCCAAGTAGCTAGCTAGCTAACCGTCAGCACAGTTGGGATAAGGCAAGATCAATCGACACAAAATCCTGACGAACGACCAATCCTCCTAAACATCCTTTCTTTCTTTCTTTCTTATTCTTTCTTTCTTTCTTATTCTCTCTTTCTTTCTCTCTCTTTCTCACTCTTTCTATCCTTGATGGTGGAGGTGCCTTGCCTCTTGACTTTCTTCTTTCCTTCTTTCTTTTCTTCTTCTTCTTTTCTTCTTATGCGTTTTGTGTGATCTCTCTGTCTAGTGAGGAAGCGATAGAGAGTGGCCGAGCTGACGAAGTCCTTAGGAAGGCGAGGAAGTCCCTAGCCATTCAAGTGGATCGGTCACCATTCTCCTTTCTTCTTCTTCTTTTTCCCGTTGTTCTTCTCCCTCTTCTTTTTTCTCGTGAAAAGGATGACGATGAAAAGAAGAAGAAGAAGGAGAGGAGAAGGAGAGTCGCTTCTCTTCTTGAGTTCTCCCTGCTTCACCTACAGCAGAAAGAAGGAAAGATGAGAAAAGAAGAAGAAGAAAAAGACAATGAGAAAGAAGAAAGAAACATCCCCATCTGGAGAAAGATACATCATCTACACACGATCGACTTCCTCGAACAGACCCTCCTTCTTTACTACTTCACATACATCTTCATACACACATGTCTCTCTCTCTCTCTATATATATATATATAGATTTTCTCGATTCTCATGTATACGTCTGTCTCTCTACGTTGTTCACCCCGCCATCTCTATCTCTCCTTGCAACACCTGATTCGTCTCCTAGCTCTTCTTCTTCTTCTTTTCTTTCTTCTTCTTCTTTTCTTTCTTCTTCGTCTTCATCGATGCATCACACACTACAGTCAGACAACAAGAGATAGACCAAAGACAGAAGATAGATAGGTTCAAGACGAATAGATAAATAGATAGATAAATAGACAGATAGGTGGATTAAAGACAGACAGATACAGGTGGAGAGATAGATAAATAATTAGATATAGAAATAGACAGATCAAGACAGATAGAAGAAAGAAAGAAAGGGAGATAAATTGAAGGTGGATAGATTTAAAATAGCTCCATCAAAGATAGACAGGCTTTTCCCTAGTATCTTTATTCTGACAAGAGAAGACGTTCTAAACAAGAAGGTAAGAAAAGAGCCTCCTTCTTCTCTCTTTTTTTCTCTTCATTCTCATCTTCCACACTAAAGTACAAGTGCCTAGAATAGCATAGAAGAGATGCAGAGATAGAGGAGGCTCAAGTCTCTTGATTTGGGGTATACAACGAGTAAGTGTATATACACAATAACCTCCTCTCTTCTTCTGCTTCTACTTCTTCTCGTTCTTTCGTCCTCCTTTTTCTGTCTTGTCTTCATTTATCTATCTATCTATCTTTCTTTCTTTCTTCTTCACATTCCCTGGTGGGCACTTACTTCTGAGATCTCCTCCCCCCCCCCCAGCTGTACATACACCTGAAGCGCTTGCACTGAGCTGTGTGAGAAATGCTTGTTCCAGTTCTTCTTTCCTTTGTTGAAGGAGAATCTGCTCTTCTTGCAATTCTCGTAGACGTTCGAGCTGCTCTATTTGGTCAGGAAAGAGCTGCGGCTTCAACTCCCGTGTGAGTCTCTGAAGAAGACGATGCTCCTCCTTCAGCTCTGCTTGAGAAATGAGACGTGGAGGGGGGAGAGGAGGAGAAGAGAGTCTTCCTTCTTGTTCTCCCCCTTCTTCTCCTTCTCCTCTCTCCTGGAAAGGGGGGGGAGGTGAACAAGAAGTAGAAGAAGAAGAAGCCGTATAGAAGGGAGGAGGAGGAGGGGCGAGAACAAGCTGACCACTCCCCTCCACAAGATGGGATGTAGAAGAAAGTCTTTCTACACCTTCTGAGGTGTATCGACAAGAAGGAGAAAAAGGGGGAAATTGTGACGGTGGAAGGAATCGATGCGCATGCAAAGAATCTGATAGCATCTGAGGGGGGTGGGGGTGACACGCTGAAGAAGAGGGAGGGAGTGACTGGGTACGACTGAAGTTGTTCTCTAAAGAAAAAGAGATTTCTGCTGGAGATGAAGACGCGACAAGAGAGGGCGGAAGAGGAAGTGTAGATCTCGAGAAAGGGAGAGGAGTGCAAGA
>NW_027161489.1:3540-3756 GCF_002600585.1 Cystoisospora suis
AGAAAGAGAAGAAGAAGAAGTGATGGACGGAGCGAAAATATTGACTTGTGTAGGAGGGAGAAGAAGAGTCGATGGAGGGTGCTGAGAAAACTGACACCCTGAAGGGTAGCTCTCATATACACCCCCTCCCTCTCCCTCTCCCCCCCCTCTCTCTTTCTTGTCTCCACTAGGACTTTTTTCCGATCGAGCTGTCTCTTCTTGCTCTTCTTCTTCCTC
>NW_027161490.1:0-227 GCF_002600585.1 Cystoisospora suis
ACAAGAACCAGGTGGTCCAAAGGTCTACAAGTCGCCTAACTTTAAAAAGAGAACGGAGTGGTGTGCTACTTTGAAAGAGATGAGTGAGGGAAAGATAAATGTTGGAAGAAGGATAAATGGAAGGATGAACTATGCGTGTGATGGGAGAATAAGACGATCGGAATTCGGTGCCGAAAGGAACGTTCTGGGTTTAGGAAACTTTGGACGCCTAAGAGAAAGGCTAGTAC
>NW_027161491.1:0-312 GCF_002600585.1 Cystoisospora suis
CACGCTGGCGGCCGCACAACAGGGATCCAAGCTAACGAGTCGATCCCGAGGAATCCAGTGAGCAGGACAACGAAAGCTAGCTCCAAATAGCTAATCAAGCTAGGATGAAACCATCTGCGACCCTAATTACTTAGAGAAAATTGCGCTAGCTTCGGAAGCCGCACCGTAACTACGGCTAGGCCGTCGCGGGACCGGGCCCAGTCGGACTCCTTCTCCAGAAACTCGGTGGATCCGGAGAAAATCCGGCTAGATAAGTTCAAATGAGCACTGTACGGTTAGCACACGGTAGTTAGTACCGTAGGAACAGCGAAA
>NW_027161492.1:0-146 GCF_002600585.1 Cystoisospora suis
AGGAGACCAATGGAGTTTCAAGTTGGGGATAGGGTGTGGAAAAAAAGTATCACACCTCCCTTAGCGACTGCCTCGTCGTCCAAAACGTTGAGTTTGCGATTTCGTCGACCCTTCAAAGCTGTCGGTAAGGTGGGAGAACGAGCATA
>NW_027161492.1:282-2236 GCF_002600585.1 Cystoisospora suis
TGGATGGATGGGACATCTACATGGGAACCCGAAAGTAATCTAGAAGGGTGTCAGCAGGTACTAGCTAACTATTATAGGGGAATTCATAGATCCGGTTGACTTTTTCGTGAAAAGAGAAAAAATAAAGAGTTAGCTTTGCCCAAGCATGTCTTACAGTTCGATGCCTTTGGAAAAGAAGAGGGACGTTGATCAAAGGCAAGCCTTTTGTGGAAGGGGGGAAGAGGTGTCAGAGCTTTGGCTCTGCCCGATGTGATCTAAGTGTTTGGTAGGTGTTAATGTCCGGAATTAGCATCGCTGTAAGTGTTTCAGAGAGCCCACAGCCCCTCTGGACATCTTCAACCTACCGAGGTGTTTTCGTCGGGGCCGAATGGATACCTCGAACCCTCACATCATGCAGCAACCAACTAAGAGGGAGTGAGAGACAGTCAGGCAAGGACGTCTAATAAGTGGATGAAAAGAGATCTCTCCCATAGGGTCTATGTTGACAGTTACATCCGCATGATAGAAAAGCTGAGTTAGTGCCTAGTGGCTTTCGATTTATCAACAGGAAAATTGATTTTGAGTCCGGTGTAGAAACGTGTGTGCAAACCACAGTACACGACGATAGCCAAGGCGGACCGGCGGTGTCTAGAAAGCACCCGAGGGAGGTGAAATAGTGACACGCGGGATCGGGGGGAAGAAAAAAAAAGGGTAGAAAAGAGGAGGTGGATAATTAATCCACAGTGGGCAGCATGTTTTCGGTGCCGTTTCCTCTTTCGGTGAAAGGTAAAAGAGAAAAGAAGCTGTCGGAGACTGTTCTAGGTTGGAGAAAGTGACCTTAACGAGTGTGTGTTTCAAGGGGAGCGGGCTGAGCTCCGACTGTTTGAAAAGCTCCGGGAGAGGAGTTCTGAAGAGTGAAGACATGAGAGTAAAGAGGGAGAGCTGGAAAGCGTTAGTTCCTTTCTTTTGGATTTACCTTTCCTTGTTTTTCTTATGATGAACAGTCATCGAACTAACGCCCCGTAGGTGTGTGCATGAGTCCGTGATGAGTCGAGAGAGCGGAGTGGGACTAAGAACCGAGACTGAAGTTCCTTTTTTCGTGGTCGCGCCTTTTCACCGACGATCTCTCGTCGTGAATTCTGCGTTGATTACGTTTTCCCCTTGCTTGAGAAAACAGGACATGCCCGGAGGAGCTGCCGGTAGACACTCGGTCGGAGTTTGGATACGTGACCCGACTTGGACCCGCGTAGTTCGAACCGTTTCGCGCACTTCCATGAAGCCCTACTTAGCCACCACAGCTGCAGAGTGCCGGCAACCCCCTCTACCAGAATGCCTGAGCAGACAGGCGGCTGGCCCGCGCCTCCCCCCTTAAGGGTAAGTCAGCAGCGGAGGCCCCGCGAGCCTTCTCAGATCTGCGNNCCTGAGAGTCTGACGGCAAGGGAGAGGGCGTTCACTAAAAGCAACTACTGCTTCCTTCCCCTACCAGTCTATCTATTACAGAGGAGAAAATAATAAAATGAACGAGGAACCTCATAACTGGAAAAAGGAGCGCTCCCGTACTACTCCCGGACCACATTAAGTACGTAGGCCGGTAGGGTTCGGTTGGTTACGAACCCCCACCAGGGCGGAGTCGCGTAGGGTCTGGACGGATGGAGAATGCTACCCTGAGATAACCTGTCTCTCTCGCGACGGACTTATCCACTAACCCTATTCTAATTTCTCAAAAATACACACTGTTCAACGCTAGAGTCATAACACGATTATCTTAAATCGTGGGGGCTAACCGTACGCAACCACAACTGGTCCGCGACGATTTGGCCCGCTCCGGGTCCCGCAATCGACGTACTTGATTCGCGTCGCTCCACGAAGATAATAATTCATAAAAAAAAGTTACGTTTTTAAAGTTCCATCACGAACACGACACTCGGTTCGGGGAACTTTCCATTGCACACACGTTGATTCACACGTTCTGCCA
>NW_027161492.1:2769-3019 GCF_002600585.1 Cystoisospora suis
AAAGCCTCTATCACGTATTCGTTCTCAGCTACCAGCTCCTGCACTGGTGGTGCTCTTCTGAGGCGGGTCGTCCTCCGCCGGCAGCAAGAAAGACACATGAAACACAGGATGCACCAACCATGACACAGGTAAGTCCAGCATCGCTGCATTCTCCGCAACGATCTTCACAATTCGCAATGGTCCCACAAAGCGAGGCCGCAAGGCCTTCGAACACTCCGGGATAAAGAGGTTCGTCGACTTCAAGACCACA
>NW_027161493.1:0-233 GCF_002600585.1 Cystoisospora suis
TATCTGTTTCTTCTACTCGCTCATTCAAAGAGACAAGATGAATCTATCGATAGATGCATGTTTAGATGGACATACAGCCGAAGAAGTCTACACCTATAGGCTCATGTGTGCATCTGTATATGTTCACCAACGCACACTCACTCCCTAAACATTCGCCTGCCGTCTACATCTATGCATGTGCATGTACGAACGTCTCTCCTTCTATCAACTGATCTCTCTCTCTCTTTCTCTTT
>NW_027161494.1:0-179 GCF_002600585.1 Cystoisospora suis
TATCTATTTTGAATCTATCTGTACCGGTACCCCCGCCTTTTTATCCTTTCGCTTATAGAGAGAGACAGGTAGGTATACCACATATTTACATATCAAAGACAGACAGGAGGTTTATATCTCTCTCTTTCTCTCTCACTCCTCTCCCTCGAAGACTTCAAATCTCTTTTTCTTTCTTTCTT
>NW_027161495.1:0-237 GCF_002600585.1 Cystoisospora suis
CCCGGTGTACTCCCGAGGTGTTCCTCTGGCTCTCCGCCAGTGGACCGGGGGGGTTCCGTTCGCTTAGCTTGTTCCGCGCGCTAAGTAACTATCTAGCTGGACCAGCGCTAGCTTCCCAGCGTTCAAGAGAAATAAGGTGTTCTATTATTGTGCGTACAAAAATAATCTAACTGATCGTGGTGTGTGTGGCTCATACGTAGGTGCCGCCTAATGCATCGATTCCAAGAAAAATGTGAT
>NW_027161496.1:0-1249 GCF_002600585.1 Cystoisospora suis
TTCCGGCTGCTAACTATCTATCTAGCTAAGCTAGCGCTAGCTTACTAGCGCTCAAGAGAAATAAAATATTCTATTATTGTGCGAAAAAATGCTCTAACTGATCGTGGTGTGTGTGGCTTATACGTAGGTACCGCCTAATAGCTCGATTCCAAGAAAAATGTGATTTCCTTGGAAAGTGTGTGGAACTTGTGTGTTGTGCCTTAGGGTGTAAGCTACAGTGTTTGTGTTTTATAGATGTCTGGGGTTTTACTGAGAAAAGGGCGTCAGAGTCTTCTGAGACTGACACACACAAGACAAAAACGAGAAAAAGATGGAAACAAGCGAGCAAGAACTCACCCATTCTTCTCGTGGAGGAACCACGGGGCGTTGTACTCGCGGAGGAGGAGTCTTGTGGGCGAACAAGGTTTCGCCGACATCTTCCCACCTCTGCTGGGACATCGTTGAAGAGATCTTCAAAAACGATGAAAGGTAGTCCAAGAAAACCAAGAAAAGACAGAAAAACGGCGAAGATAGAGGACTTCGGAGTTGGGAGGAGGGCCGGCGGCGCCCGGGCGGCGCACCGGAGCTGAGTCTCAGCCACCCATCCGGCTGGACCAGGTTGGGACTGCATGCGCAGCCTAAATGTTTGTTTATGCATGGCTTCATATCGGGAAGACGTTCAAATACGTGTTTTTCCTTGGTGTGCGCATTGTGCGCCAATTCATCCTCATCCTCTGCGGCCGGGAGGGGGGACGCTGGGATCACCCCGGGGAGCCAAGGCCAGCTGGGGAGGGGTCTGAAAGCCTTAGCGGGCGGTTTCCAAACAACAAATTGAGCAGTCTTAGCGCAGTTAGTGAACGTAGAGTACCAAAACAACAAACAGGCGGCGAAAGCAGGTCGTTTCGGGACCTGGGTTGTTGGGTCCGGGCCGCGCGCGCCACTTTGCCGGCCGGATCCCCGCTCCCTGTCCAGAAACCCTGCACGTTTAAAACCGAAACGGCAATGGAACTCCCTAGCTTAGGAATAAGTCAAGAGAGGGGAGCGCCTTGAAGCGCAGGCCCTCAAAATTTGAGTTTCATAGGCATTTTGGATGCCGAGAACGAGCATCCCGAAGTTGGGGTGCTCCACCAGCCGCAATCAAGTTGAACGCCAGAGAAAGGACCCCCTCAATCGACGAAAGTGGACTGCTTCTGAGCTCTAAGCCCAAACAAAAGGGTTTGGAGGGACGGTGGGCTCATCCAGAGCCTAACCATGTCAGGATTTTACAATC
>NW_027161497.1:0-466 GCF_002600585.1 Cystoisospora suis
CCCCTCCACCTCCTCCGCCTCCTCCCCCGCCTTCGTGTCCGACGTTTCTCAAAGATAGTATAACAGATATTGACCACTACATGAAGAAGACCTCTTCCTATCACTCCTCTTCATCATTCTCAACGTCTCAGGGAATGCCTCCTCCTTCTTCTCAAGGAGGCAAGAATCTTCTCCACCAAGCAGGAGGAGGAGGAGAAAGAGACAGAGGGGGAGACACAGATCATACACCTGCCAACTCGGCTAATATAGGGATACGAGGGAGAGCAAGACTGATGAATGACTACAACCAGCACTTTGTAGATGTAGGCGAACGTCCGCAGAATTTCATAAGAGACTACGAAGAAGAAAAAAGGTTCCAAGAGTACCCCAAGCTAGAGAAGCTCATGAAGCTCAAGCGGCAGGTCCTAGAGAGAAGAAACACCCCGTCTCTATGTGTTCAAGTAAGAACTAGTCAAAGGATAGAGGG
>NW_027161497.1:495-3687 GCF_002600585.1 Cystoisospora suis
ACTGTCGGGAGACCAGAAATATGAAAGGTACAGGTAGGTAGATAGGTAGGTAGGTAGATCAAAGAGAGATAGATAGATCAAAGGTAGATAGATGCGTACGTATCTATCCTCGCACAAAGTTAGGATTTCAAGAAAGAGTCCTTTGGACGAAGAAATGAGGTGAAGCGTGTAGGTGTCTCTCTCTCTTTTGTGGTTTCCTTTTCAAAACGATGTCTCCATGCGCGTCTTCTCTATGATTTGTGGGGTGCATGTCTATGCCTCCTTCGGCGTGAAGATAGATGATGTCTGTATATCTGTGTCTGTATAGATAGATAGATTGAAGATAGATTAAAGATAGATTAAAGATAGATAGATAGATTAAAGATAGATAGATAGATTAAAGATAGATAGATAGATAGATTAAAGATAGATACATCTCTCCAGTCTATGTCATCTCTTTGCCACCATCTTTTCATTCTATCTTGTCTGTTTCTCTCTCTCATTCATATTTCTCCCCTTCCTTTCTCTCTCTCTCTTTGGTTTCTTTTTCTTCTCTTTCTTCTCTCACCTTCTCTCTTTCCCCCTTCTCTCTCTCTTTCTCTTTACACTTCTTCCTTCTTCTTCGCTCTTGTCCCTTTCCCTCTCTCTCTCTCTCTTTGTATATCGAAAGAGCATGCTCTCGCGACCCTACTCTTCACGTGCATGTGCATGTATTCTGTTTGCCTTTCTTTCTCTTTCTTTCCGTCTTTGACTGTCTCTAGGGAGATTTGAGAAACTTTGACTGGCATATATTTGAAGGAGTTAAGTTCGATGTGATCTTGGTTGATCCTCCATGGCAAGAGTATCACGACCGATGCGCCGCAGCTCTAGGAGCGACGAACGAAGACCTTGCCTTCTGGACTCTCGAAGACCTCGCCAAGGTATGATACAGACACACCAAAAATTCACACGCTTACAATGAGCTAAAGAAAGAACGAAGGAGATAGAAAGAGTGAGAAAGAAGGAAGGGAGAAAGAAAGAGATAGTAGTAACCTAGGTGTATTTACCTTTGTCGTAGATAGGGAGGTGTGCTTAGGGTGTCATTCTTTACTGTTGTCTCTTATGGCATTTGTTCGTTCTCTCTCTTTCTTTCTTTTCCTCCGTCCTTTCCTTTCTTTTTTCCATCGCTTCCCAAGGAAAAGAGACGATGGACGGGTGTATGTATATATGTCCATTTGTATATATAGATATATATGTTAAAGAGACAAGAAAGAAGAAGAGGAAGAGATTTCCTTTCGACGGCAATCTATAGAGAGTTTAAAGAGACTTCTTCTTCGATGCGTGTGGAAGAAAAACCTCATCCAGATAGGCACTTACTCCTTCGATCTCCATTATGTGTGCTTAGATATGTATATATATATGTATATATATATATGTATATATGTATATGTATATATATATATGTATATATTGCTCTTTCATGATTCTTAAGATCGAGAGAATAGATATAGATGTGTTTGCATTCATTTCTAAACCGTCTATGAAGGTGGAGATGAGGCAAGGGGATGCGAGAAGGAGAAGAAGAGAAGGAGGGGTGGAGAGACACCAAGCAGGGACGGAGATGACAGGAGCTACCAAGAAAGGGAGAACATGCTAGATGAAGAGAAGGGAGTTCAGAGAAAGGAAGAAAAACGCGAAGAAGAGGCAAAACAATGAGGGAAGGTGTAGGAATAAGGATGGTCTTACTAGGGGGAGTTGTGACTTCTTCTTCTCTCTCTAACGAGGCGTTCTTCTTCTCTCCCCTCTCTGTGTATGAACTTTCTTTTCTCCCTTCGCGTATGCTTTTTCACATGAAGTGAATGATCTTTTTCGCCTCTTCCTGTCTACTTCTTCTTCTCTTCGCTCTCTCGTCTTAGACGCAGTAGGAGAAGGTTTCTAGGTTCAACACCTCTGACTGACTACACATCAGTCTATCTGCGTGCTTTCTGCTTCTCCATCTTTCTTGAAAACGAAGAAGATACATGAGAGGAGAGTAGGAAGAGACGAGAGGAGGATAAGATGAGAGAGGCATGAGTGTGTACAGAAGAAGAGCAAGGCTTTGCGAAGCTTCTTATCTACCTTGGCTTCGTCTGTCTTTCTCAGATGTTTCTCGCGCTTGGTTCGTTTGTTTCTTTCTCTCTTTCTTTCTTTCTCTCTTTCTCTTCAGTTGCCAGTGGATATGATAGGAGAAACTCCTTCCTTCTGTTTCTTATGGTGTGGAGTGACGCACCTTGAAGATGCTCGAGTCTTGTTGAATAAGGTCTGCTAGACAAACGAACAGACGGACAGCGAGCTAGTCCTCCAACGTGGTGCCCCGAGGAATAGAAACAGAAGACGAGAAGGCATTCTCATTCTCACTATCGACCTGCAGTCTCTCTTGGTAGATAGATAGATAGATAGGAAAGAGATACAGTCTCTCTTGGTAGATAGATTAAAGATAGATAGATAGATGGATCGATCATGTTCATATCAATGTAGAAACATACAGATATTGAGTGGGAGCGAAGTTGAGGGGAAGTGTAAGGGGGGTGGACAGAGAGAAGGTGTATGGGGATAACCGAGGAGGATGACAGCGTGACTCGTACGTCTGGTTAAACAGAGAAGGTCTTCTCTTTCTTTCTTCTGTTCTCTGTATTTCACCCCTGTCTATTGCGTCTCTTTCTCTCTCTATCTAAGTATGTGTAGAGAGGTATCTACATAGATGTACGCGTGTTGCTCTCTACAGGTACACTCATATGTAGAGGTTACCGGAGGAGTAGTCTGCATGTGATCGTGTCACTTGTATGACATAGCGGGGATCCTAAGGACACATCAGGAGATCAACTTGAACGGAGGTCATTCGGTTTGTTGCTCTTTCATAGTATGCTCAACGACTCTCTCTCCTTCTTTTCCAGTGTACATACACCCCTCCACATACATAGGGACACAGATATCTGTCTCTCTGCATCTATCTATCTATCTATCTCTTCTTCTTCTGCATTTCTCTCTATGTTGTGTTTTTCTCATTTCCTCTTCATCTGTAGGTACCCATGTCTAGGCGCGTGTATACTTATGTATAGATGAACTATATCTTATGATGGATATGCGTGCGTAGAGATATGTATATCTATGCATAGATACAACAACATCAAATCCTTCACGTGTCTCCACCGCCTTTCTTTCTTTCTTATCCTTTTCTTTTGCGTGTCTTCTGTT
>NW_027161498.1:0-356 GCF_002600585.1 Cystoisospora suis
AGACGAGATCAACGTGGATCTGATTGTCGGCCTTCCCAGGACCGAGGAAGGGCACGACGCCATCGCTACCATCGTCTGCAGGCTCACGAAGATGGCACATTTCGTGCCGACGGCGCAAACCGCCACAGCGGAGGACTTGGCCCAAATCCTCCTTCGGGACGTGATCAGATTACATGGCGTCCCAAGCGCAATCGTCAGCGATCGAGACACTCGCTTCACAGGAGAGCTTTGGAGATGTCTCTGCAAGAAGTTGGGCATTCAGCAGAAGATGTCGACGGCCTATCACACCCACCAGTCGCCCTTCTCGGCTTCGCACAGCGACTCCACCCCTAGAATAATTACATGGTCTGGTTCGT
>NW_027161499.1:0-274 GCF_002600585.1 Cystoisospora suis
CGGCATCGCGGGGCACGACAGGGCCATGCGAGCGACTAACAGCTGTACACCGCCGAGCAGCGCGCTTGCACGCATCGGCGCTGTCAAGTTCTCTCCATCCCACTTGCACAGTGAGGGAGCTTCACATTTTTGTAAAGCCTCCTACTAATCAAAACCAGGGTATATGTTGGCGATAGCTGAGACGATTGTAGAAGAGTTTCTGACCACAGCCCCGCGGGCACACCGTGTAACGCCTGGGGCGCCCTTCGCCCTTCGAGCGAGGTGTGCGCGCGCT
>NW_027161500.1:0-219 GCF_002600585.1 Cystoisospora suis
CTGCCCGTATATTAGGCTTCCGGTTTGGCCGATGTCTGGCCTTCTGGGTACTTCTCTTAGTTCACTAGTTTTTACTGAGCTTCGAGGCTCTGACAGGCCTTCTTTACTCTTATTATCTTCATTAGGCTCTACTAGGAGCCCTACCGATCTAATGTGTACGTTATGCGGCTGCCCTGCTACTTGGCGTGGCCGCGCGGGTGAGTCGGGAAGTTCGCGTGT
>NW_027161500.1:693-1091 GCF_002600585.1 Cystoisospora suis
GTCGGTGTAGGCGATGCGGCGATGATCTGCTGGGGATGCTCAAGGCTCTGGTGAGATGGATTCGCCTTCTCCGGGGCTGTCCTTCTTCGGGTATGCTCCTGCTAAGCCCGTCTCTTGATTGTTGGGTTGCTGAGTGCGTGACGTGGCTGTCCTTGCCCTATGGAGACTCTGTTCGATCTGCTTGTCGTATCCGCGGCCTCTGCACCTGATGTGCGTCGGTCTGCTGCTCTTCCGTTTGCTTCTCCGGCTCTGTTCTTTTCCTGCTAGGGAGCTCTTTGTCCCTAGAATTGATTGATACTGTCCTGGGTCCGCGAGGTTTCCTCGTTTCCTCGCTGCGTCGTTACGCCCGTTGAGCTTGGGCCGGCTGTTGTAATGATTCTTGGTGTCCCGAGACTACG
>NW_027161500.1:1598-1850 GCF_002600585.1 Cystoisospora suis
GCCATCCATTTATTAAGAGTTCCCGCACTTGGAACGAGTTTTTAGCACAAAAACACCGACTCTCTTATGCACACTGCACATCGCGGACCGCCTGGCCTAGCTCGACGGCTTCGGCCCGCGGGGATTTCGCTTTGCTTCTGCGTCGGACGCAGACTGTGGGGTTTCCTAGGTGCATTAGTGTGCATTTCTTCTCTATTTTGCACGGTTCCCTGCCCGGGATCGGGTGGAATCCGTGTTTTTCCCGGCTCGATT
>NW_027161501.1:0-202 GCF_002600585.1 Cystoisospora suis
CCTCCTGACCAAATTCGATGCTTCTGCTTCGTTTTTTCTCATAATCAACCCGTAAGTTGTTTCCCGGATCCGTAGTGGTGTCTTCCGAGCTCTCTTTCAACTCATTCTTCTCTGATTCCTCGTCATCACCTCTTCTTGAGTTCGTAATTCTTAGGTCCGTGATGCCCAAGACTAAATTCTTGCTAACCCTTCGACGTTTCCT
>NW_027161502.1:0-216 GCF_002600585.1 Cystoisospora suis
ACGAACACTCGACTATCTTCTAAAATTCTTGGCCCCAAAGTTCTAGCTAACTTCCCCAGGTTTGGCAAAACCTGGTGATGAGCGTACACCCAACGCTTCTCACACACTATTCTATCCTTTAGAATATTGTCGTTAGGGCTCAAACTCCTCATCCATCGACCTAGTCTTCTTCCACGGTCTTCATCGTCGTGGCTCGACCGGTCACTGGCCCGCCCC
>NW_027161503.1:0-254 GCF_002600585.1 Cystoisospora suis
TTACACAACACTTTAGGGGCTTTAAAAGACTCCAAACGCTAACGGTGACCGCTCGAGCGGCTCTTGTCACCGTTCGAAAAACGAACACTCGACTATTCTCTAAAACTCTTGGCCCCAAAGTTCTAACTAACTTCCCCAGGTATGGTAAAACCTGGTTATTACCGTACATCCAACGCTTCTCACACACTATTCCATCCTTTAGAATATTGTCGTTTGGGCTCAAACTCCTCATCCATCTGACTAGTCTTCTTCCA
>NW_027161504.1:0-339 GCF_002600585.1 Cystoisospora suis
ATAAATTGCCGCTTGGTTTCCTTATCTCGGCATGATCTGGTCGCTCTGGCATCGGTGCGTTCTCACAGCGATCGTCATTCTTAAAAATAGGGCAATATTTGATGACGATCAGGGCAGGATTGCAAAATCCTGACACGAAGGGACGAGACAAACCCAGAACACGCTCAAGAGAAGCCCCCAGACGAGCATTAGCCGGGTTATACCGGCAGTCCTGGAACCAGAAGAGGACGTGGGTGATGCGGTCACGCTCAGCACGCGGAGTATCACGAGGCACAAGGTGACGGCGGAGCAACCGAGCCAGATCAGGCTCCAGGGAAAGCAGGCACAAACGCCACCATC
>NW_027161505.1:0-284 GCF_002600585.1 Cystoisospora suis
CAAACCCAAAACACGCTCAAGACGAGCCCTCAAACGAGCATTAGCCGGGTTATACCGGCAGTCTTGAAACCAGAAGAGGACGTGGGTGATGCGGCGCTACGCTCGGCACGCGAAGTATCACGAGACACAAGGTGACGCCGGAGCAACCGAGCCAGATCAGGCTCCAGGCAAAGCAAGCACAAACGCCACCACCGACGCAGACGGACATCATGGAGCTCGTTAACGCGACCGGGATGCTCCACGCGCGGCGGCAGGGCCAGGGGGCCAGCGTAGACCTCCTTGAA
>NW_027161505.1:699-1016 GCF_002600585.1 Cystoisospora suis
ACGCGGGCTGAAGACACAGGCAGTCACCAGAGGTAGCACCACAATGAAACAAACCGCCCAGAACACGGAAACGACAAACCAGGACACAAGACGTACCTTGCTCGCGAAGCGGCAGGCGGAAGATCCCAGGAAGAGCCCTGCAGCACACAGCAATCGCATCGTTACGAAACAGGGTCGTGCCAGCAGGCACCGGAAAACAAGACAACACGCCAGGACGAGGCCAAATCGGACTCCCTCCAACTCCAACGCATTCCGAGAGATCCAGAGCAGCCGACCATCCCAGGCAAAGCGCAACACGCGGACGTGCCGCATCAACG
>NW_027161506.1:0-134 GCF_002600585.1 Cystoisospora suis
CATATATAAAGAGAGAGAGAGACCGGTAAACGAACCCATCAGAAGCCTCAGCTCGGGTGATAGATGTAGAGATAGATGTAGGGATAGATGTAGGGGCGATAGATCGACATAGATCGAGACAGATAGATAGATTA
>NW_027161506.1:637-7996 GCF_002600585.1 Cystoisospora suis
TCTTTTCTGAATCTCTTTCTTCTTCTTTTTCTTCTTTGCATGTGAATCGCCCGTTAAGACTAGGAGCTTCAGGAATGTTAATCAGTTTCTCTTCTTCTACTCTTTCCCGTCGATTCTTCTCGTCTTCTTCTCCTGCCACGCAGGGCTAGCTAGATAAGTAGAGAGATATATTGACTAAAGATAGAGTAAAGATAGATGGATTAAAGATAGATAGATTAAAGATAGATACGGCTGGAATTTGTTTTATGGACAAAAGTAGATGGGAAGGTCCATATGCGCTATGAATGTGTATGAAAATAGAGACACACGACTACTACAGACAGAGCTGGAGAGAGACACCACATACCTATAGTAGCAGTCATAGAAGAAGTAGAAGAAGATCAGAAAAAGCAAGAGGAGAGAGTGAGTAAGGAGGGGGAGGAGGATGATTTGTTTCCTCGCTGTCCTCAGTTCTGTAGAAATGAATCTTTCTCTCGACTTCTAGGGAGGTGTATATACACTCCACCTATTGCTATAGCATCTCTCTAGTCATGACAAGGAGTCTTGCTAATGAAGCCATCGAGGTAGGAAGGGCAACACTAGGGAGAAGTGTCGATGCTCAAGAGAGATCATAGCTATTCAGCTAGCTAAGAGAAAGAGAAAGAAAGAATCTTTTGATCGGTTAAAGCCTTAGAAAGAAACTACAGAAAGAAATGATACAAGGAAAAAGAAGAGAGAAGAAGAAGAAGAGACAACTCATTTATTTTTACCCTAAAAGAGCAGTGAAGTCGTGGAGTGTTACTTCCCCCTTTCTTTTCTTTCGAAACATCTCTCCTTCTTCTCCTTCTTCTTCTTCTCCTTCTTCTTCTTCTTCTGTGTCATCGCCTTCTTAGACATCTCGAACCAGGAAAGAAAGAAAGAGAGGAAATGTAGGAGGAAAGTAAGAAAGAGAGGAAACCACGAAGAAAAAAAGACAGACTAGAAGACCTTCAGGAGAGTTCCTTCTTTGTTTCGCTGTCTATACACCCGAGCCAAAAGTAAGAAACGGGAGAGGAAAGAAACTCAAAAGAGAAGCAAAGGCAAGAGAGGAGAAGAGACAAGAGAGAGAAAAGTCTATACATTCCAATTTCTTCTTCTTCTTCTATTTAACGGCGAGCGACAGGAGGGGAGTGATGGGCCTCCCCGGTGTCTCCACCAAAAAAGTCTCGGAGACTTTTCCATTCTTATGAACAGCTGAAAGAAATCCCCCAAGGAAATTCACTTCCTCTCTTTAGATCACTCTCTTTCTTCTTCATTTTGTTCCTCTTTCTTTCTCTATCTTCTTCTTCTTCTTCTCTGGATCAGTAGCCTTCAACGAGCTTCACTCTGAAAAGCAAGGGAGACACACAAGAAAGAGAAGAGGAAGAAGAAGAAGAAGAGAGAAGAAGATCCATATCAGAAAAGGAGGAAAGAGAACAAGCTCTCATTCCTCACACGTAAGAGGACCACACCGAGCAAAGAAAGAAAGAAGCAAGAAAGACAAAGAAAGAGAGAAAGTGAGAGAGAGAGAGAGCGTCTTTTACCCTCTTTATGTAGTGGTCTTAAGTGAGCCAAGCCAATCCTGTGTGACTGAAAGACCCACGAAACCTCCCATGCTTCTCCTTTCTCTTCTTCTCCTTTCTCTTATTTTCTTGTGTCGACTGGAGAGAGGAGAGCACGAGGAGGACTGCTAGCATATTTCTTCTTCTTCCGTGAAATACGAGACAAATACAGAGTAAAGAGCTAGATTGAAGACAGATGGAGAAATTTGCTTCTCTGCTCTTCTGTCTTCTCCCTCCTTCTTCTTATTCTTATTCTTCTTCTGGAAAGTGAAGACGGAGTGTAGAGTGTGGAGTGTTTGAATGAATGACGACCGAAAACGAATGAAGAAAAGAAAAGAAAAGAAGAAAGAAAGAAAGATAGGTAAACAAAAAGACAGGAAGAGTCAAGATGAAGAGAAAACGAAAGAAGAATACGAAGATGAAGCCGCAAGGGAGAAGAAGAAGGAAGTGAACGAAGGGGGGACGGATCATTCTTAGCTCATTAAATAGCACTTCGTCCCAATTCTTATACATCCCTTACTATCGACACTCTTGCGGCAAGTGAAGTTCTGAAGAATGAAAGAGAGAGAAAGAAAGACACACACTAGGCTGAAAAGAAAGAGAGGCTGGATTTGTCAGATGACGAATTAAAGAAGAAGAAGAACGAGATGAAAGGGGCGGTTCGCATCTTCCGAAGAAGAAAGAAGAGACAAGCTATCGATCTAACGGCCCCTCTCTCTTTTGTGTTCTTTCTTTGCTTCTGTCTTCCTTTTCAGACCTTCTTCTTCTTCTTTCCATGAGAAAGAATTCTTCTTTTGGTCGCTCTTGACAAGGTGAGAGAAATTACGTCTTTTCTTTTCTTTCTCCCCGAGCATCGATGCTGTCGCTGCGGTATCGATGTTTCATCTCTATAGAGATAGCGCCGGTGTAGGGGTAGCTAGCCAACGACACCTCCCCTATGAATGATTTGCCTCCTCCCCTCCATTCTGCTAGGAGTCCTCGTCACTACAGGAAACAGCACGAGATAAACCTATCATTCCAACTTGATAAGGTTTCCTCAGTCTTTCTTTCATTCCTCTGGTCCTTTTCATTCAGTCATTATTCAATCTGTGCTGCTCTATCTCTACCCTGCCGTAGCGGCTAGCTACGAGAAAGATTTGAGGTGTGCGTGCGTAAGAAGAAGATCATCTGGGCGAAAGAACCTTCTTCCATCCATTTAAATCTTCTTCTCGGAATTAGTAGGCATTTCTTTTGCATCCTTTAATGTCTTTCCTCATCTCTCTAAATAAAGGGGAGAAGAGAAATGCACGAATCGATAGATAAAGGTTCCCAAGCCAGCCAAAAGAGACTCCTGCCTAGACTGCCCTCCCTCTGGCTATCCTCCTCGTACTACTACTATGAGTACTACTATAATTACTACTACTAGTAGGCAAAGCCAACCGGCCACGGGGGGGGGTTCCTTCCTTCGACGTCGTCGTTGACAATCGACTACTTCATCGATGCAAGCTAGCTCAAGCACTCAAGAGTGGTGCGTGTTTCGTGTAGACAGAGGTGAAGAGAAAGACTGGATTGTTTCCTTTTCTTCTTCTGACTTGAAAGATATCTCTGAGTGAAAAGTGTCTTTGAAGAAGAGGATAATAAGAGATAGATAGATAGATAAAGAAAGAAAGATAGATGGACATTGGAGATGAGGAGGAACAAGTCACTTCCTCGGATTGCTTGTGGAGCCTTTCAAGCTCGTGTATGAAGAAGAGGGGGAAGGTTTCTTTCTCTTTTCCTCTACTTTTCTTTCATCTTCTTTTTCTTTTTGCTTTGTCAATTCTTTTCTTAACTCTTCTTTCCCCGGGTGTCTATACCCCTGAAGCTTAGGTTTGGTATCACTTATTTTCATGTGTGCTCCTCCTCTTGCTTCTGGAGCTAGTTGTCTGCATTCATTCATTCAGTCAGTTATCGAAGCAACTCCTCAGGTGTATGTACACCAGAAGATCCCCATCTCCTTCTTCGGCTCACTCAGTCAACTTTGGCGCTTTCCTCATTAAGGGTGTTTTCTTCTTTTCTCTCTGCTTCGAGACCTCTTTTCTTCTACGTCCTTCTATCCCTCTTTCCTTCTCCGGAACTTTGGTCTCTGCTTTCGCCGTGATCTTCCAGAAAGGTGTATGTATATACACATGAAAGAAGTTTTCTCCTCTATCGCCCTTGTTCCTTAACTTCCTTGTGTGTCTCTGTGTTCCTCAGGTGTACGTACACCTGCCTCACTTGTTCATGTAGACAGGTATGGTGGAGACAGAAGAGCTTTTCACGTTTTTCTCCGATTTCTTGAGAATGAAGAAGTCTTCACACTAAAAAGCTCACTTTCTTCACTTCTTCTTCTTTTTCTTCATTTTTACTTAATCTTCATCGTTATCATCCAGCGTTTGTCTCTCTCCTTCCTCTCAATCCCTCTGTATATAATATAGACAGGCAGTCCCTTCCCCGTCCCTTAGTCTCTCTTCCTCTGTCTTCAAACCTTCAATACGCTTCTTCATTCCAATTCAGCCCCTCATTTCTTCTTCTTCCTTCTCGATCTTTTCTTCTTCTCTTTTCTGCCCCTTATCTCCTCCTTTCTTCCATTCTTTCTTCCTCTCTCTTTTCCTCCCTTCTGTCATTCTTTCTCATCTCTGTCTCTCTCTCTCTTTCCTTTTTGCTTTCTCCTCATCTTCGTCGTCCTTTAGCCATGGGCCTTCCCTCTTCCTTTTCTTCTTCTTCATCTTCTTCTGTTGACCATCATATGCCTATGCCGTCTTCTACTCGTTATGAGAGAACTGCAAGAATCGATTCTTCATCTTCTTCTACGCCGCAGCCTCTTCGCCAATCCAGCGATATGAGAGCAACTGACAAGCCCCATCGACCTCTTTCTTCTCCTGTCTCTTCTTCTTCATCTTCTTCTTCTGTCTCTCCTGGAGACAACAAGAAGTTCCCTTCGCATCAGCAAGATCTCTTCTTAGCTCCCTCTTCTACCCTTTCTCAGAAAGAGACCGGAGAAGCCTTTGATAAAGACTCGTGCGAAGGAGAAGGAAGAAGAAGAATGGAAGGAAAGTCAGGAGCGAAAGAACAGAGAAAGGCCGATAAAGAAGAAGAAGAGCAAGAGGAAGGAAGTTTCTTCATGAAGAGATCGAGTTGTGGTCTATCTCACGGACAGCTCTTACTACAAGAGCAGCTACGCAGAGAATCTAGTTGCTTTCGTCAGGGAAGAAGTATCAGCTGTGACGAAGATCTTCTTCCCAAAGCATTCGATCAAGACGAGAAGGACGAGAAGAAGAAGAAGAAAATTCTCGATGATGATGAAGAGAATGGATCGATACGGTGTGTCGATGTAAAGATCGCCGTTGTAGGGAATGTCGATAGTGGGAAATCGACGCTAGTTGGGGTGTTATCAAGTCGATGCTTAGATGACGGAAGAGGCCTAGCTCGATCAAGAATCTTCAACTTCCCTCATGAAGCAGCAACAGGTAACCTTCCATTTCTCTGCTACTACTCGCCATACACACATACACACCCCTCCACGTCTTCATCTTCATCTATACATATATACATACAAATATATATATATATACATATATCTCTACCTTAGTAGAGACTTTTGGATGTGCGTAAGTCTAATACACCTACTCGCAGGCCTGAGCCTACATGCGGCGTGACAAGCATATACATGTACATACAATTTCATATCTATCTATATATCTATAGATATGCACATAATGTAAGCATCTGTTACATATATATAGATATATATATGTGTATACCTGCTAGTTCTGGATGGACTTCTCACGGGATGTACATGTGCAGAACCTTTCTTAGACTCTATCTATCTATCTTTAATCTATCTATCTACCTATCTGTATATTTTTGTATATGTATCTTCGTTTCTGCCTCTCTCTCTCTCTGGATACATGTCTAGATATGTGGCAAGCTGAGAGAAGGTCTTTCATGAGGCTTTGGTAAAATGTTGAGTGTCACTTGCGAAAGAAGTCTTCGGATGCACAGGCTGTATCCTTCTTTCTTTCTTTCTCAGTCGACCGCTCCTTCTCATTTTAGATCTTCATTAAATTCTTATGCGTTCATCTGCAAGGTTAATTTCAATCCTCCTATCTAGAATCCATCGATCTTTAGCCTAGGTATATATCTGTCTATCCATCTATTTTTGTGTTGCTAATCCATTCATCCATAACTCATCCATCTCTGATAGATCTCTCTCTACTGTATTTTCTTCCTTTCATTCTTTCCTTCAGGAAGGACGTCTTCATTAGCTACCGAGATCGTTGGCTTCGATAGCCATGGAGATCAGATTCTTCCGCCCTCTTCTTCTTCTTCGCATGCTCGTCATTCTCAGCGTCATCCCCATCTTCCTCCACCCTCTTCTTCTTCTGTCCTTTCTTCTTTGTCTTCTTCTTCTTCTTTGCATGGAGAAGGATCTTCATTCAGTAGAAAGACTACCCATCTCCACGATGTCTCTTCTTCTTCTTCTTCATCTCTGAAGGAAAAAGAGAAAGACAAGAAGAACACGAGCAAGAAGGAGATTTCGACCAGACCCTCCTCCTCCTCTCTGTCTCAGAAAGAAGAGGACCCCCACGGAGATCTTCCAGAGATGTCGTCCGTGAGAAGCAACACTCCAAGTGACCTAGGCCGACACCCTCTTCACCCATCTTTCCATCATGATAGCCATAATAGAAATTTCAAACATACTCATCCTCATCCAGAAGAAGAAGAGCCTCTTCTCCACTCCAAAGCAGAGAGCCACGACGAAAAGAAAGATCCCGGAAAAGAAGAAGGAGAAGGAGAAAGCATCTCTCCTCTCTTAAAAACGTCTTCTTCGTCTTCTCATTCTCCTCTCCCTTCTTCTTCTTCGACATCTCGCCAGGTCGCATGGAGGGCGATCGTGCAAGAAGCGAAGAAGATCGTGACTTTCTTGGATCTGTGCGGACATGAGAGATATCTCAAGACAACAGTCTTCGGATTAGTAGCGACGTATCCTGATTATAGCATGGTCGTTATATCGGGGAATAGTCAGGCGGGTCTTCAACGCATGACGAAAGAACACCTGGGAATCTGCCTAGGCTTGAATCTTCCCTTCTTCGTAGTCGTAACGAAGATCGACCTCACACCTCCGCATGTCTATCAGAAGACTCTGGAAAGTATCTGCAAAGTCCTCAAACACCCCACGGTTAAGAAGCTTCCCATCAGTAAGGCAGAAAAAAGCGCTGCTGATACAAGAGGGAAAAGTTCACTTAAAGAGTTAGAGAAAGAGAAAGAAAGAATGAAAGAAAGAGAGATTAGAGATAGATACATAGATAGATTAACTAAAGATAGATCAATTAGAGATAGAATAAGGAGAGATTGGAGAGAGAGGACGTGGATGGATTTCCTTCTTCGTTTTCTTCTGCTTTTTCTTTGGTTTGCTTGGGAGACGAAATGTGTTGATTAATTCTCGGTCTTGTCGTTCATTCACCCATAGCAACTTTTCTTTCATTCGTCAGGTTCTTCTCTTCTTTTAGGTAGAGTAGGGAGGCTAGGACCGTGTCTAGGTGTCTACTACTCGTGTATCGATGGAGGCGTGCATGCGTGTTTCTTTGTCCTTCTAGTGACCTAGCTAGCTAGCACACTAGAAGGACTTCTGTGGCTAGCTTCTTCTTCTACTATGTCCTTCCTGTGGGAATAAGGGATTCATCTGTCTCTTCATGCGTAGACAGAGGTGTCTCCTTTTCTGAAGAGAAATCTATCTATCTCGCTATTCTTGGATTCAAGAAGATATACATATCTTTATAGATAGATTAAAAAGATAGAT
>NW_027161506.1:8259-8863 GCF_002600585.1 Cystoisospora suis
ATAGATAGATTAACGATAGATAGATAGATACGTCAGTTTAGAGAAATGATGCTAGAGAGGTAACTCGAAGGAGGTAGAGAGAAAGGAGAGGGGGAAGCTATTTATACGCGTAGAAATGTGCCTGATCTACTTTCTCTTTCTTCTCTTGCCTTTCCCATCCAAGTATCCATCTTTCATTCTTTCGTTCATTCATTCATTCATTCTCTCTCTTCATCTCTCTTTCTTATGTCTTTCTTGTGTCTTTCTGTCTTTGTCTGTTGAGTTGTGAAGAGAGAAGAAGAGATTGGGGCAGTCACCAAAGCCATTCCCTCAGGAAGAGTGAGATCAAGAAAAGAAAAAGAAAGCGAAATACAGACAGATAGGTCAAAGAAGATAGATAGATTGAAGATAGATTCTAGACAGGTTAAAGATAGATAGTTGAATATGACAGGAGAAGATGATAAGATAGACAAGAGAAGAAGAGTAGGGAGGAGAGGAGTGCTTATAGACTGGATTGTATTTCTATGTATATTACTAGCCCCTACCCATCTCTCTCTATGTCTTTCATCTCTAAGTCTATGCGTATCTATAAAGAGCTCTCCATTCTTCCTTCTTCTTCTTCTCC
>NW_027161507.1:0-579 GCF_002600585.1 Cystoisospora suis
TACCGTCGAAATAGTCTAGGGACGAGACTAAATGGGTGGTTAGGCACTCGTAGCTGTGGCAGAACCACAATGAGATGCCTGGAAAGAAGGGAAAAAAAAAAGAGATGGTGCGACTCTTCGGGGAATTCTGCGTAATGTGACCCAAGGGACGACTGGCTTCCAATTGTCCCGAGGCTGGGTCAGGTTGCTCGAAGGATAAACTTCGGCTCTGTTAGGAATTCTTGTCTCTTTGGGGTGACCGTTTTCTCTGTTATTGATCTAATCATTCGTTTTTTTGAAGTCTTCGGATGGGTTTTCTCACTCCTCCACAAATTCCACTCCTCCCACACAAATACCCACACGAGTACGAATGTTAGTCACGCTCTCCCAGAAAAAAAAAAGGGTCCTCTACAAGGCACTTATAGATTAGTGAGTCTTTCCAACGCATCCACGCTTTGACAGGTATCTTGAAAACACTACATGAATACTCACTGCCTGATGTTCGCACGTCGTCGCACTCAAGTAACACTCCCCATCGTTGCTTTGTGGGTCGGTGTCGACCATCAGGCGCCCGACGACTGTACACTCGGTTTCTAGTTA
>NW_027161507.1:739-1228 GCF_002600585.1 Cystoisospora suis
GTCAGAGTCCAGAACTCTGACACCTCATCCCCCCTAGGAAAAAATAACCTTCGTCCCTCGCCGAACAAGAGTACTGGGCCCATACACGTGGTGTAAACTCACCTATGATGACCCAGATACTCCCATCGAGGTTACACATTAAGATCTTCATCAACAAGACACACGTTGGCTTCTACCAGGCTTGTTAAAAGGTTACGCGCGTTCATCCCCCCTAAGAAAAATATCAAACACTTCTTCCTGGACCAGAGGGTAGGGTGTATGCACTCGATACCAACTGATGTACAACGACTGAGAAGCTGGATTGAGTCGAGTCACTAGTGCTTTTCAACAACACAGACACTTACTAGTTCCGACAGGGACCTTGTTAAGTAATACACGAAGGTTAAGCTCCCTTCTGAACTCCTTTGAAGTAGTTAACCAAGGTTTGAGCACATCCCTCCAAGTTACTACTGGGTTCCCATGAAGTTGTCCCATCCATCCACAACACTT
>NW_027161507.1:1410-4190 GCF_002600585.1 Cystoisospora suis
ATAATCTTGAAAGGACCTCTATATCCGAGGTTTAAAGCGTTCGACGACGTCTGCGAAGATACAGGTAGGTGAGAAACTTTCAGCCAAACTTTATCTCCGACTTTGAACTCAGCAGGTTGCCGTCTCTGGTCGGCGAACCTCTCTCGAGAACTCTTGGCCTTCTTTAACTCTATTCTAGCTCTCTGCAGGATAAACCCTCCCGTAGCCCTCTCGGCTGTCTGCCCCACTCTTACACTTCTTACAAACGCCGCCATCCTTACTATTATGCACCCATGTGTTCTTTCTTGCATAGACCTGCATCAGCCACGCAGGCTCTCTCTTTCCCACGACGGGGACCCAGAGACGAGGGCGACGCAGGCTCACGTCGTGTCACACTGTCAGGGCGGCCGCCCAGACATTAGAAGACTCACTGTCAGAGTTTCACTCTGCCCCNNGATCTACCTCAAGATAGACCGAGGTAGACAACCACGGGGATAAGCTAGCGGTGAAACAGTTTCTTACAGTAGACAGCAATGGATTAGTGCAAGCAAGGAGGTTAAGTGAGTATTAAGAGGGTATCCGATTAAATTGTCAGGAATTTTTGTGAGTGTAACATCGAGAAATAGTGAGAGGAGTGGGAGAAAGCAGTAGTTAAAGTGGCGTGAGAAGTGTCGAGTGAGACCCTCGGCGATCTAAGGGCGCCCGGGATCGGGAGGTGCCCGATCCCCCACCCCTAATCCGGGAGGGGGGAGATAATGAACGAGCTGGGGGAGCGTGTTTCCCGCCAGATCCGCAGTGGTGGAAGAGTAGAGACGCGTAGGAGATCAAGAGGTAGACAGACAGAGAGAGGAGGGACATAGGTCCTCGTAGCAGGGACAGAGAGAGAGAGATTTTGGGGGAGGTTCCTTTTTTGGGGAGAAAGACCTTAGTGGAAAAAAAATCGTCAGAAGAGGGAATCCTTTTGACAGGAGTCTTTTGAGGGAAGAGATCTTCAAGAGATCGAGACCCTACGGGGTAGGGAGACCAGATTCCGGAGAAGATTGAGGTCTAGGAGTGATCTCTGATCCGGGGAGTAAGGAATCCCGTCAGAGTGAACGGATCCGGCGAAGAAAGCATGGGGAATCTGTTCGAACGAGGCGTTTTGTCCGTTTTTTCTTTGTGTGTGTTAATTTGGGGTGAACAATTCCAGAGTGAGCTTGGGTCAGTAGGAGGGAAGAATCGGGTTGAGGACGTCCGTGTGTGCGAGTGTGAACCGTGGAGACTGTGAGTGTCAGGACCCAGTGTGTGTGAGAGTCCTAGAACTCAACCTAGCGCGAGTTGACCCATTATTAAGACAATAAACCCTTCTTCTCGGGGTGCATTAATCCGTTCGTCGAAGAGTCTTTGGGGCTCTGAGGGACTCCGGAGCCAACCACGATACGCAGGAGAGTTACCCCTGAGTAGATCTGGTTGGGGAGGCCCAAGGGTATCTCTTAGGGACTGACACGGAAAACAGGGACCAGGCCCAACCATCAGGGAACGCATGCTTTTCTGGTACGGCGTCGGCCTGTTACCTCTAAGAGGTGAGACAAGCCCCGAATCGTCGGGAGGTGATCAGGGAGAACCAAGGTTGATAGGGTGCGCTAGAAGCCCAACCGGCGGGGGGTCTGGATCCCGCACCTTGTTTTCCCTGTAAAGAAAAAGCACACCAACAACACCCTCGAACCTCTCCATCTTGGAGCACGAACAAGATTCCTCTCGATCGGCGATCACATGTGGGACCCCGGGGGAGGTGAACGGAACCCGTCCTGTTTTCGACCGACGAGCCTTCGCTCCGAGAAGCTTGCTTTTTGGCTTCCGACCACACAGGATCCGTGGGCTCCAGCTTCGCTCGGGCGAAGAATCCACCACGGCTACGTTGGCGCCCGACAACCCAAACTGATCCCTGGGGAAGTACCCCAAGGAGCCCGTCGGCTCGGCCGTCCACGAAGGATTTAACTGTTCATAGACCGCCGCCTGGAGATCGATCTGCGCTACGTGGATAGATCTGAAGGGGGACGGAATCTGAAAAGCTATGACACTCACTAAGTAGTCTCCAGATTTTTTCGAGGACCGAAGACTTAGGGACTCCCGTCCTCTAGCTCAGGCAAATTAGTTATTGTCTTAGAGTAGGTAGCGACATTTTAAGGCGGGAGCGTAGCCGCGAACGTCTTAAGTGCAATAGAGTATCGATCGTAGATCAAGGGACGCTCCGCCTCCCCGTACAACTCCAACGCCACCCGGGCGAGCTGCACGGAGAATCGGGCGGAGACAGCCCAACAGTCCGCATCCTTCTGTAGTTGTTTCTAAATCGTTTGAGAGGACTGGCAGGTTTTATTCTTTAAGTCGATGTTGGTGCGTGAACTACATCGATAGTTTTTCAGTGTGCCGAGCTGAGACTGAACTTCAGATCAAACTAGTTCGATTGCGGAAGACCGATCAACTCGATTGCGGGAGTTAGATCGAGAAGTGTTTTTACTCTTACTAGCCAGCACCAGTACAGTATTGTGGGAGAAGCTCCAAGTATTAAGAAGAGTAGAATTTTTTGAACTTTAGTAGTTAGAGAAAATTAAGTTTGGTGCGTGCAGCAGGTCATTCTCCTCAGGCAGTTTGGCTCATACGACGGGAAGTCAACTGCCGCACCGTCGAGACCCAACGCGACTCCCTGAGTAGACGTTCCTTTCGACCGCACCCTACGGACCTACGTTTTGATGTTGTCCGGGAGATAGGGAAAGCGTTCCTTTTGTGGGTTTTAGTTTCCTCGTTCCTTTTCTCTATTTTCT
>NW_027161508.1:0-281 GCF_002600585.1 Cystoisospora suis
ATGGACACGGGCGCCTCACGCAGTTTCATCCATCCGGCCATGCTAGGAAGAATCGGAGCAAGGCCAAAACTCCTCAAGAAGAGAAGGACCAGACATTGGCCAAACGACAAGGCCTAATAGACGGACAGCTAAGCTGGCCCACGGACCGGGAGGGGGAAACTACGGTCCGTGGATTTTCGATAGGCAGTTTTAGGGCTCCTAGAGGAGCCTAATCAGTAGCAAAGACACTTAATATAGCGAACTTAGCTTTAGAAAAGCGGGAAAGGCCAAATTAGGCCACG
>NW_027161509.1:0-278 GCF_002600585.1 Cystoisospora suis
AGTAAAGAGGCGTAGAGAGGAAGAAATAAAAGAAAAAGAATCGTTGGGAGAGTCGAGTCAGGGTCGACAAACGCTCGGAAGCGGTCACCCGGTCGCTCTCCTTGAACCAATCCACCCGAATATCCACGAAAGGAGACCTGAAGATGGTCAATCTTTCACAGAGGAACTCCAACACATAAGAATTTGGGGGAAAGAAAGGCAGAAAGTTAGTTTGGGGAGTCAGTTCGAGGAGCTAGTAGAAGAGGTTTGGGTGGAGCAGCTGGAGGGGTCAGCCGTTA
>NW_027161510.1:0-351 GCF_002600585.1 Cystoisospora suis
GGGATATAACAGCTCCCAGACCCAAGCAAGACGCATCGCAGTCGAGGATGAACTCTTTCCCTGGCTGTGGGTGAGTGTAATGATTCTTGGCGTCCAGAGACTACGCGAAGTCGGCTTCAGCGTCCCGAAGGGGTAATATCTCGACTGGGCGTGGGCTGATCGTCTCCCATAGTCTGTTGACCGAGCGTAAATCTCGTCCACCTCGAACCAGGACCTTCGGCGAAGAACCCAAGATGCTAACTTAGCCTCTCCGGCGGCTAACTCGGCGTTCTGGCAGTCCAGTTCGTGTGCCGCACCTCCGGTGAGGGTGTCCCGTCCTTCTGACCCGTCTAAACTTCGCAGGGGGCTCCT
>NW_027161511.1:0-1813 GCF_002600585.1 Cystoisospora suis
CTGCGGACCGGCGCAGGTGCCGTGTCATAGATTTTCAGCTTCCTTCCTCTTCAGATCTATCCACTTAGCGCAGATCAATTGTGAGGCGGCGGTCTATGAACAGTTAAATCCTTCGTGGACGGCCGAGCCGACGGGCTCCTTGGGATACTTCCCCAGCTATCAGTTTAGGTTGTCGGGCACCAACCTAGCCGTGGTGGATTCTTCGCCCGAGCGAAGCTGGAGCCCACGGATCCTGTGTGGTCGGAAGCCAAAATGCAAGCTTTTCGGAGCGATGGCCCGTCGGTCTGAAGCAGGACGGGTCCCGTTCACCTCCCCCAGGGTCCCACGTGTGATCGCCGATCGAGAGGAATCTTGTTCCTGCTCCAAGATGGAGAGGTTCGAGGGTGTTGTTGGTGTGCTTTTTCTTTACAGGGAAAACAAGGTGCGGGATCCAGTCCCCCCGCCGGTTGGGCTTCTAGCGCACCCTGTCAACCTTGGTTCTCCCTGATCACCTCTCGACGATTCGGGGCTTGTCTCACCTCTTAGGGTAACAGGCCGACGCCGTAGCCGTAAAGCATGTGTTCCCTGATGGTTGGGCCTGGTTCCTGTTTCCGTGTCAGTCCCTAAGAGATACCCTTGGGCCTCCCCAACCAGATCTACTCAGGGTAACTCTCCTGCGTATCGCGTGTTGGCTCCGGAGTCCCTCAGACCCCCAAAGACTCTTCGACGAACGGATTAATGCACCTAGAGAAGAAGGGTTTATCGTCTTAATAATGGGTCAACTCGCGCTAGTTTTAGTTCTAGGATTCTCACACACACTGGGTCCTGACACTCACAGTCTCCACGGTTCACACTCGCACACACGGACGTCCTCGACCCGATTCTTCCCTCCTCCTGACCCAAACTCACTTTGGAATCGTTCATCCCAAATTGACACACACAAAGAAAAACGGGCAAAACGCCTCGCTCAAACAGGCTCCCCATGCTTTCTTCGCCGGATCTGTTCTCCCTGACGAGGTTCCTTACTCCCCGGATCAGGGATCACTCCTAGGCATCAATCTTCTCCGGAAACTGGTCTCCCTACCCCACAGGGCCTTGATCCCTTGAAGATCTCTTTCCTCAAAAGACTCCTGTCAAAAAGATCTCCCTCTTCTAACGATCTTTTTCCACTAAGGTCTTTCTCCCCAAAAAAAGAACCCCCCTGAAAATCTCTCTCTCTCTGCTACGAGGATCTATGTCCCTGTTGCCTCTTTCTGTCTACCTCTTGATCTCCTACGCGTCTCTACTCTTTTACCACCGCGTGATCTGGCGGTAAGCACGCTCCGCCAGCTCGTTCATCATCTCCCCCCCCCCGGACTAGGGATGGGGGATCGGGCACCTCCCGATCCCGGGCGCCCGTAGATCGCCGAGGGTCTCACTCGACACTTTTCACGCCACTTTAACTACTGCTTTCGCCCACTCCTCTCACTATTTCTCGATGTTACACTCACATGGATTCCTGACAATTTATTCGGATACCCTCTTAATACTCACTTAACCTCCTTGCTTGCACTAATCCATTGCTGTCTACTGTAAGAAACTGTTTCACCACTAGCTTATCCCCGTGGTTGTCTATCTCGGTCTATCTTGAGGTAGATCGGACCTGTTCTATTGGGAACGGGGCAGAGTGAAACTCTGACATGCCGTCTACCCCGCAACTCGCGCATAGCGGAGCACGAATTTGGCCGATCTCAGCGGCCAGGCCACGTAGAGCAATAATTCGAGGTGCGTTAGGCACCTTTTGAGATTTTAGGAACTATTATACCCCCGCATCGAGGTAGTGACACCGTTTTCG
>NW_027161512.1:0-224 GCF_002600585.1 Cystoisospora suis
CCTGGGCCCTCCGATAAGCTTCGAGGGTTACGAGTACCCTCGGGTGGCGCACGAGGTCAGATTGCTATCAGGATTTTACCACTTAAAAACTTCAGTTCCTTTCACTCTGAGGTTATTTCACTTTTCGGATCACTGAACACGAATCTCCCTGCTCCGGGTTTACTCAAATCGAAAAGAACGATCAATAAAACCACTCAGGGTAAACTCCCCTCTCAACACACAGA
>NW_027161513.1:0-222 GCF_002600585.1 Cystoisospora suis
GGGGTCAACGTCTCCCCGAAGATGGGCTCCTTTCTTTCTAGACCCAACATTCGACCCTTTATTCCCCGTATCGCACCAAAAGAAAAGTTCTCTCTCTCGACGAGTAGGGTGTCCCGCATTGGTGCCCCGCTGGTCTGGTTGGGCTGGTCGTGGTTCAGACCTGCCCACTGGTCATTCCTGGTCCCTGACTGCTCTTCTCGGACTTCTTCGGGCTTCGGGTCC
>NW_027161514.1:0-2115 GCF_002600585.1 Cystoisospora suis
AGTTAGAGAAGTTAAGCAGCTACAAGAAGTCTATAGACGTCGGGTGGAGTTTGTGGGTCCTGATAACCGGTTGCCGTCCGATGCCCTTGCGGTTGGACAACTTCCGTCTGTGGATAGAGAGGAGGCGGAGAAGGCAGGTCTTCTCCCCGCCAACGCAAGAGCACGAGCCCTTCAAGCCCCAGAGCTTTCTCAGCCTGACGCCCCAAACACAAACTGCGAACATTGGCTTCGTCTGTTCGGGACCCCGGGCGTCATGTCCGGCGAAAGAATCGGCCAGAAACGCTTGTGAATTGTTCCTCATTACAAGCGAGGCTGGAAGTGCCTTCTGTCATCCAGACCACTCGTTCAACGAATGTGCCTGCGCATACGTTGTATGAGGCTGTTCGGGACAGATTGCTAAGGAATGCCGGCACCACATATCAGGCGGTGACCTAGTACAGAAGCCTACACGGTATTCTTCCTGGTTCGAGGGGAGCGCGAAAACTCGCAGGCTACTGCAAAGAGCTCGCGATTGACTATGAGAGAGCCAGAGTACGAGTGGCTCGGGAGGTCAAGCGACTAGCGGGAATTCCTGGGCACACCCTAGCCCAGCTTCACTGAAGCACTCCGTGGAAACTTTCAAGATTCTGCTCTGACAGCGATGTGCTTCGACTTGCTAAAGCCTCCACGGTTACTCCTCTTACGCTTCACCAGTTATTGATCGCGAGGCAATGCTAAAAGAACGACAGGCCAGGCTCGTGGCCGCAGTCCCTGTAACTGATTAAGAGAAACGAAACGGCGCTTGTCGAATGTTAGCGCGGATTGGAACACTCGCCACAGCGAAGGTAGCGCAAAGATCCAAGAAGCGCGGTGACCGATCGAGGTTCTCAAGGCTAGGACAGCTTTCGGCCTTGGAGTAGGGCAGGGCGCCGGGGTTCAGAATCAAGGGCAATACGTAGGAGAGCCCGGTAGTCGATGCTAGTTTCGTAGCAGTCCCGACCATGCACTTGCGCACTGTCAGACGTACCATGACTGCAAAGCAGAAGACCCGAAGAAGAAGATGCTTTGTCCCAAGTATCAGAGAGCGCAGCACGCGGCGGGCTTCTGACAGGCTGAGAGAGAAGTACGATGGGGTCCCCCATCTGGACCAATTAAGGCGTCCCCTGTGGCTGCTATTATCTCTGGGGAAGAACCAAGCGGAAGAACGCGACCAAGGGGATATTTTCAGGACGTCAGGCTTGGCGGGCCAATGAAGCTCAACTAGTCACGTGCAGGCCGTGATATGGATGCGATTCAAGAGTTTAATGTGGAGGACGTCGAGTACCTCGAAGACGTTGCTGAGGTGACTCCTCACTTTCGCCCAAAGCCCGGACGCAGCGCGATGGCCTCAGTGCTAGACGAAAAAGGACGCGCCGCACCTCAGTCAAATCTCAGGGGCGAGCACCGCCATCCGTTGCCGGAAGTCGATTTGCTGTGGCGGGTAACCGATTTCTACACTGCTTTGTACTATGGGGGCTCTTGAGTTCGTGCGTGGTTAGACCCTTACAGTGCCGTGACGCTCTTAAACAGTCTTGAGTTCTCACTGTGCTGTACCCCTGGGTGCCGGACATGTGTCGGATATTTTCCGGGGGCAGTAGATGTTTCGGGGGGTCCGTGCCATTAGTCGGGCAGTGCGATATCATACGTGGGGCTGGGGCGTGCACGTCCACCCTGACGAAAACCAAGTTGTGTAAAGCCACAGCGGCAAAGGAAGAAACCCTCGCAATCCCACCGTAACATCAGTCAATTCTAGGACCCAAGCACTCTCTACCGGCGAGGCAAGAAGAGCTGAAGACCGAAACCAAGGCCGGGAGGTCGACGCACCTTGTCGCAAAACAACGGGGATTCAACCAGGGAGACTGGGGGTTTTCCAGTAAACCAGAAAGGCTGGGCCACTTGCCTCACGGCAAAACAATCAAGTGTGGACACCAGCAGGGCCATACCGGGAGAGTTTTAGCTCCGGGGAATACAAACTCACTCCAAGAGATCACGGACCAGATCACGCGGATCGCGAACGCACCTCCGACGTCACCAAAGAAGCTGGACGAGGAGACACCTGGGAGAGAGGACGAAGTTGACGCCTCCTAGTGGAGGCTA
>NW_027161514.1:2247-3497 GCF_002600585.1 Cystoisospora suis
CAGTCTAGTCAGATAGAGGGGAAGAAGATGTATCGAGAGATAGTCGAAATAGGGCCGTACGCAAAAATTTAGGAAACCCCAAATCTAGCCCAAGACAGCGTAGAGCGGGGGCAAGCGCTGCACACCCCGCAGCTCACGCACAGCAAAGCGGCAAGTGAGCGGATCTCAGCGATCCGGGCACTTGTAGCGATAATTCGAGGTGCGACAGGCAGCTCTAACAATTTTAGGAACTATTATAACCCCGCACCAGCGCGGGAAAGCATTTTGCTACAAGTTCGCAGCTTCGGACTTTTCAAGCTGCGCAAACTGCACAGTAGGAAGCACGGACGCCACACGTGCAATAAAGCTAGACGCGACGGGCCACTTCCGAAACTGTCGCAAATGGCCGCGACGCGAAACAAGGCAGAGCCAAGGCGACGCCTACTACCCGCAGGTCCTACCCTAATTACGGAGAAAGAAAATAGTTATTCTTTGGGAATCAATTTTAAAAGAACGGGGAAAACGCTCAGCCTCACAAGGGCGCTGTACCTTGTCGCGCCTACGTACTCTATTACGTAGGTGTGTAGGGCTCGGTTATTTTTGTGCAAACCTCTACCCAAAACTGGACGCGGGTACTCTACAACGGAACGTTAAAATTAAGTAAAATCGTAAAAAAGGCTTAAGTCCACCGGGGAACTTTCCGGCCTAGCCGTACAGTCTGAGGCCGTCCTAGCGACTTACCAAAAATGAGCATCGATCACCATGATTAATTCCAGAGAGGTTTTCCACAGTTTTCAATCACCAATAGTAAACACAAGTACCATCGCCAGTTTCACCCATAGACATCCTTCAAAAAATAGAAAAACCAAAGAAGTCCCCTTTTTCACCTCCTCGCTCCACCACCCCACCACCATGGGTGGTGCCGCCATGCGCTAGGCTACCGTAACGGATAGCCAACTAGCGCCACACCGAGGATACAGTAGCTAACCGCTAAATAATGTACTACGCTAGCTAATAAGAGGTCTACTCGTATGTACTACTACCGATTATGTGAATGTCTGGGCAACCGCCCTGACATCCCTTTCCCCTTGGATCACGAAGTCGGAGTCCCAAGGGGATACCCTGAATTCGTTCACCTGGAAGAAGGTATACTACTATCTTCTACTCCTACCTCTATTTGATCGCACTACTCCCGGTTGTCTACGCGCTTGTCCTTCAAAGTCTTGCCTGAGAGTCTCCTGCGCACTGGCTAAATGCTCCTCAGGTTCCCA
>NW_027161515.1:0-271 GCF_002600585.1 Cystoisospora suis
CCGGGGAAATTCCCGGCGTGGCCGTACAGTCTGAGGTCGTACTAGCGACCTACCAAAAATGAGCATCGATCACCATAATTAACTCCAGAGAGGTTGTCCACAGCTTTCAATCACTAATATTATACACACGTACCATTACCAGTTTTACCCGTAGACTTCTTTCGGAAAATAGGAAAATCAAATACGTCCCTTTTTTCATCTCCTCACTCCACCACCCCACCACCTTGGGTGGTGCCGCCATACGCTAGGCTACCGCGACGGATAGCCAGCT
>NW_027161516.1:0-426 GCF_002600585.1 Cystoisospora suis
CAGTAAACGTGTCGTGCCTTTACGGTCAGTTGAGACAGATCACGCAACGTTGAGCAGAATGCTAACGCAGAAGGTTACACCACGTCTAGGGTATTGGATTGATAGGTCAGCACACTTCAACTCGACGGTGGTATACAAGCCGGGGGACCAGGACGTCGTGGCGGACGCCACCAGTTGAAGACCGCATCTCCTCTCAAGCAATCAAGATGAACGACCACGTCCATGTGGAGGAAGGCTGACCGAAGAATTCATGAGATGGGACAGACTCTAACAGAGATGTGGTGATGTTCCGACACCATTTGGAGTGGCGAGAAACAATCGTGATCGTGTGCATGACACGGCTATGAGTGGACATGGGGAAGGGGATCTCGTGTGGATCAACCACCGTGAGTATACGTGGTCCAACAACTTCCTCTGGGTCCGGAC
>NW_027161516.1:725-1052 GCF_002600585.1 Cystoisospora suis
AAAACTGGACGCGGGTACTCTACCATGGAACGTTTAAAGCTAAATAAAGTCGTCCAAAAGACTAAAATCGTCCGGGGAAACTCCCGGCGTAACCGTACAGTCCGAGGTCGTATTAGCGACCTGCCAACACTAAGCATCGATCACCATAATTAACTCCAGAGAGGTTTTCCACAGTTTTTAATCACTAATATTATACACACGTACCATCACCAGTTTTATCCATAGACTTCCTTCGAAAAATAGAAAAATCAAAGAAGTCTCTATTTTTCACCTCTGGGCTCCACCACCCCACCACCTTAGGTGGTGCCTGTCAGGATTTTGCAATCC
>NW_027161517.1:0-404 GCF_002600585.1 Cystoisospora suis
GTAGTTTGCCTCTTGGTTTCCTTATCTCGGCCTGATCTAGTCTTTCCAGCCTCGGTGCGTTCTCACAACGATCGTCATTCTTAAAAATAGAGCAATATTTGATGACGATCAGGGCAGGATTGCAAAATCCTGACAAGCGACCTGCCAAAATTAAGCATCGATCACCATAATTAATTCCAGAGAGGTTTTCCACAGTTTTCAACCACTAATATTATACACACATACCATCACCAGAATTACCCATAGACTTCCTTCGAAAAATAGGAAAATCAAAGAAGTCCCTCTTTTCACCTCCGGGCTCCACCACCCCACCACCTTGGGTGGTGCCGCCCTACGCTAGGCTACCGCGGCGGGTAGCCAGCTAGCGCTACACCTAATATACAATAGCTAGCCGCTAAATAGAC
>NW_027161518.1:0-202 GCF_002600585.1 Cystoisospora suis
GGTTTTAAGTGGTGGAATCCTGAAAGCAATCTGACCTCGTGCGCCCACCGAAGGTACTCGTAACCCTCGAAGCTTACCGGAGGGCCCAGGAGGCGGACTGAGGAAGAGACTTCGGCCCCCTCTGACTTCCCGTTGGTCACCGAACGGATAGTCGGAAGCAGTTGACTCCTGCAGACCAGCCACCTTGAACCGATCTGGACCT
>NW_027161519.1:0-303 GCF_002600585.1 Cystoisospora suis
CGCCTTCAGGCTGGCTTCAGGCCCGGACGGCGGCTATTATTCGGGCCGCGCTAGGTCCGCGGGGACCGCTGGGGTTCCCGATCGGCCGTGCAGGTCACTCTGAGCATCGATTCCGGGCGTCCGGTGGACTCTCTTACCCAGCTCTTGGACCAATGAGCGATTAAACCACATTAGGCACCCTCGGGTGCCGTAATGTACAAGTTTCCGCACAAGGAAAGTTCTCTATTGCACAATCATTCTTCTCTTCCCACATTTCCCCTTGGGAACGCCGACCAGCCGGCGCCCTAAGCCCCGTGATAAGTG
>NW_027161520.1:0-192 GCF_002600585.1 Cystoisospora suis
CGCCGCGTTCCGCGGATATAGAGGAGTGGTTAGCACTCTGGAGGAACAGACAACTGGGACCTTCTTGTGATTCGCACGCCGCCGGCCGTGCAGATCGGCACCACACAGAGGCTGGTTGAGCAGCACGCAGGAGTTTCCAGATGTGTAAGCTGTATTTTACTTGGTCTTCCTCTCCTCCGCGCTAGAGTGCAG
>NW_027161520.1:863-994 GCF_002600585.1 Cystoisospora suis
TCGTCGCAGTCGACGTGTGTATGTGACCTGCAAAGAGAATCCATCTCGCTCGATTGGTTCACGTGGCCGTTTGCCAAGTTTCTAGTGAATGTGGTGATGTCCAGAATGCCGCGGGCCACCGGCACCGGCCT
>NW_027161521.1:0-279 GCF_002600585.1 Cystoisospora suis
CAATGTAGAGTGGATGCTTGCCGCTCCAGATGTCGATTTCCGGCATGGCGCCGCTAATGACCTTCGGTGCGGTCATCGTTGTCCCACCTGCGCACACAAACTCAAGGGGTGTTTCGAGTTTCTGCGCGAACTCACCAACATGTACGGCCACCTCCGGGTCGATAAAGCTTCTGGTAGCACCTGGATCTAGCAGCGCCCATAACTCTCGTCCTTCCAGTTTCACGACCACCATCGGCATTCTATCACTTAGCTTCACCTTGTCACTGGTACGCACTGGTT
>NW_027161522.1:0-1071 GCF_002600585.1 Cystoisospora suis
TTCCGCTACATCGCACAACAACATCGGCACCAGCTGGTAGTAGGGAGTTTGTCCCTCAAAAAAAAGCAACAGAAGTCGTATATTACAAAGCCGCATTCACGATGAACCTGCTTTTCCTCGCCCTGTCTTGTCACAGTAACAACTGCAAGCTTCATCGTGCTGATATATCAGTCTCAAACAAAGACGGCTGGAGGACCTCTACCCTAGAAGGCAGGCCATGTATCAGTCAGTTGAAAGCACCGACGGTAAGAAACATGGCGAAGGGGATGTTCATCGCGCCGGAGGCGCCAAGAATAGATCGAGCTGAACTTGTTGTCGTCGCCGTCGAGGTAGAGGATGCTGCTGCCTCTACAATAACTATAACAGAACACGTTCTCGGTGTCTTGTGGTTTAGGTCTTGGACGGAAGGCACTTCGGCGTACGCCAACTGTAGCATGACTGCTCCGTCTGATTTGGGAATTGATCAACCGTCAGTTGATCTTCTCCGGCCTCTGGTGTCAGCTTAGTCAGTTTTAGAGCACTAGTCTGCATCGCGACATCGGAGCACTTCGCGTTACTGACCCCGAAGGGTTTCAAGCCCACTTCGCCATCGGCGCACTTGAAGTTAGCGCTCGAATTCGCTTTCCCAAGAGAGATATTCAGGACTCCTTCGATAGCGCGTTTACCTGTATAAGGAAGGAATTCGCACAGACAGCAGGAAGGGAGAGGCGCAGCTTGGAGTGAAAAGAGATTATCAAAGCCTACCCGTGACATATCTATCTATCTATCTAGTCGATCTATCTATCCAATCGATCTATTTGTCTGATCGGTCTATCTAGTCGATTACCCAACCGACCTATCTATCTAATCGATTTGTCTATCCAATCGATCTGTCTAATGTGTCTATTTAATCGGTCTATCTATCTAATCGATCTGTATATCTCATCGATCTATCTAATCTACTTATTCAATCGATCTATTCAATCTACTTATCTAGTCGCTCTGTCTATTTGATCGATCTATCTATCTAATGGATCTATCTATATACCTTTAATGTATCTCTCTGTATCCACACCTTCCTTTGTATGGATG
>NW_027161523.1:0-120 GCF_002600585.1 Cystoisospora suis
CTTGGTCCCTAAAATTGATTGCTGCTCTCTTGTTTCCGCGAGATCCCCTCGTTTCCTCGCTGCATTGCTACGTCTGTTGAACTTCGACCGGCTGTGGACGTTTACCTTGGCTTCGTACGG
>NW_027161523.1:277-412 GCF_002600585.1 Cystoisospora suis
TTAAGAGCGAACTACCGCGGTTCCGTTCCTCTACCAGGCCTATCACCCACCACAGGGACAAAGGCTACACATCAGAACACTTCAGCCAACCGGCGGCGAAAGTGCGGATTGTGCGGAAGAGAAGCGTGAAACGGA
>NW_027161523.1:524-2254 GCF_002600585.1 Cystoisospora suis
TCCGCGATGCAAAAAACTAGAACCTCGGCGCCGGAGGAAGGCGGACGTCGAGAAGGAGGAGCGACCTCCCGCGGCCAGAGTGAACACTACGTGCCCCAGTCAAGGGCAGGGCCGAGCGGCGGCCACGAACCGCAACAACAGCACCTGGACGTGAACTCAGTGAACTCCAGTGTGGCGGAGTGACGCCGAGAGTGCGAATCTACTGGGGGGCGACCGTGGGACCCCCTTTTC
The DNA here is from genome assembly GCF_002600585.1 of Cystoisospora suis. NCBI lineage: Eukaryota > Apicomplexa > Conoidasida > Eucoccidiorida > Sarcocystidae > Cystoisospora > Cystoisospora suis. The sequence continues at coordinate 756 of NW_027161523.1, forward strand.
TAAGGGACGGGCAAGCAGACCGTGTCCAACAACGGGGTCGGGTCAGCAAGGTAATGCCGGCGGGAAGAGTCAAGCCCTCAGGGGAGGTCCAGAGACAGCGACTTAGGCCGAGGACCAGCAGTTCCAGGTTTTTTTGTCTGAACCAAAGGCCCCCGAACACGAACACCAACCGGCACCGGACGCGAGTGGACAAACACATCACTCAGCAGAAGACACGCTAACGCCGGCGCGACGGCCAGGGTAAGGAGAAAAATTGAGGATACGAGCGCCCAGGTACCCAAAAAACACAGCGGCGCTAATCACGCAGGTCACCCCAGTCCCCAAGTGACGGATCGACAACAGCAACGGGTGAGGCAGGTCCAGAGCACGTTCGATCCGAGTAGCCCAATGAGCGCGAGCAGGCCGGAAGTGGCGACCTTGGAACCACAGGAACACGTGGGTCACCGGACCCAGTCCACCAAGGGGATGCTGAGGCGGCATCGAGTAACGGAGAAGCGCACGAGCCACGTCAGGCTCCAGCGAGACCAGGCAGAGGCGTCACCACCGGCGCAAACGCACGGCATGAAGAGGCAGAGTCCAACCAGGGCGTTCAACGGGAAGAGGAAGCGACAATGCATCCGCGTACACGTCCTTGAAGAAGCGGTAGGCGGAATTCTCCTCCAAGGGAACCATCGGGTACCAGCCCAAGGCGAGCACGGAGGGAACCAGTCGCTGGCGCAACAGGGGGGCCATGGGGCACTCCTCGGTCATCCAACGACGAACCTCCGCCATCGAGAAGCGAGTCTCAGCCAGCTGCCACAACGGCTCCAAGTAACGTCGAGGCTCCCAGAGGTCACCGACGCGATCTGCCCACTCCGAACGAAACCGCGAGACGAAGAAGGGGGAAGGACCGACCTACAAACGGCAACCACACGCCGCAAGACGCATAAGAGGGCCGTCCCGAAGCGCCAGGGGAGAGGAATCCAGGCCAGAAACTCACCCCGACGGGACCCAGACCACCAACGCGAAGACAACGAATCTCGTGGAACTGGCCTTGGACGACCTGTCGGCGACGACGAGGATAGGGAGCGGTCGCCGAAACAACCCCAGAGCGAAGAACGCGAGCTGAAAGCAAAGGCACCACCCAGAAGACACACCAAGATGACGCAAACCGGACAAAACGCCCGGGAAGCGGAGAAGGGGAAGAGGCGTACCTGGTTCGCGAACCGGCAGACGGAAGGTCACCGGAAGAGCCCTGCACCACACACCCACGACACTCAGGGGAGACAGGGTAACACCGGAAGCTGCAAAGAAACGGAGCAAGAAAAGTCAGCCAAGGCCAGTCGACCTCACTCCAGCTCCAAGGCATCACGCGAGATCCAGAAGAGCCGCCCATCGGAAGCGAAGCCCAACACGCGGACGTGCCTTTCTAATGGGCGGTCCACCGATAACGCGATAGCACATTCTACGTGCTCATATCGTGAGAGCGCCAGAGGCGCGAAAGGCCCAGGAGAGTCGCC
>NW_027161523.1:2477-2676 GCF_002600585.1 Cystoisospora suis
GGGCCCAGGGAGAGCCGCGCTGGAACCACCGGCGCACAGCAGTAGCGTCACAATATGCGAATTCTTTCTATCTCGCCCACAAAGAAGGACAGAGGGGAAACAGAAGTAAACGGAAAGAAGAGAAGAAGGGGAGAAACAGAAGGAAAATGGGGCACGAAACAAACTCCCAGACAGAAAAACGCTCCCGAGCAATGGGACA
>NW_027161524.1:0-10219 GCF_002600585.1 Cystoisospora suis
GCGGTTGTTCCCGATCGTGCCGGCCGGAGCCCGGACCTACTTTTTCCTATCGTCTTTTTTTCTACTCACGTAGCACTAGTGTGTTTGGACGGTGGTGCAAGAGTTCGCCTGCCGTACCACTTTGTGTTAGAGCGCACAACAGCCGCAACGCCAAAGGGGGGGGCTCTGATTTCCAGTGTTGTACGTCCTAGCACACGGAGCGACGACGGCAGTAGCTAATCAGGCATCGCAGCACAGGAGAGTCCTTGAAACACGGAAGCAACATAAAGAAACTTCGCCGGCGCGTGGTGGAATAGCACTGCCGTTCCTGACAAGGTTAGAGAGTCCGAAAGCACCCAGAGCTGGCCGCAAGAACCGTTGTCTAGCCATGTGCGTTGAGAAATAGTAGAGGTTCGCTAGCGAGGTATTTCCGCCGTCACCAAGTCACTGCGCCGAAGAGCTGCGCTTCTGAGGAACTCTTTCAAATGAACGTACAAGCCCGACCGGAAAGGACCGAGGAGGGAATCTGCGATAGCACCATTGAGCAGCTGGTGAGTGTTCAAGTCATGATTTGTTTGCGGCAGAGCTGCGACCGAGTCTCTCACTGTGTCTCAACCAGAACTTTATTTCTATGATCCTGGTTCCTTAACTGACGTAGCTGGTGACTATGGCGCGTGGCATCCCTGAACGTGAGATCACTGATTACCACGCGCGAACTCCCTGCGTATGACAACAGCAAGCACAGGGCCTGCTCAACGCATCGGGCCGCGGTGCCACCTCGTCGGAGTAAGCAAAAGGTGGGCGACCCCGGACAGCGAAGCCCCAAATCCTGTATTCTTCCAAGCAGTTTCGCAGCCTGACGCTAACGCGTGAATTTGAAAACATGCAACAAGTAACGCCCACACCGCTCTTAGCGGCTGCGTGTGTTTACAGAGCTGCCAGGTCGCATTCTTTATTCCTTGCCTCTCAAGGATTAGAAGCACACGTCAACTGTGGCTGACTTTCCGTTTGTCAAATATCAACGGAGAATTGGAAAAGCAATCACGCACAGGGCGAAATGGAGGTCTGTCGCGCTCGTGACTCAGCCCTGAGGGACGCCTGTGCACTAAATGCCAGTGTCTCAGACACAGTGTCCCTGTCGGAACGGCAATCAAAGCGCGTATGAGGACGGCCGCCTCCACTCACGCCTATGTCTCTGGCCTACCGTCCCTGCTTAAAGACAATCGAGAAACATGTGAACACGTTCAGGACGCTAGCCACCCGCGATCAGGACACCTCCATGTCAGCTCATTACTCCCTTGTTAAACAAGATTCAATTAGGAACGATAGTTCATCGCGTGCATCTACGGTCAGGCTACTGACCCTGCACCAGATGAATACTGTAAGGACGTTCTGTCGGCCCGCTGATCTACCTCCTGCAGCTGAGAGCAAGCCTGGATGTGTACACAAACGTACCAGCACACGACGCTTGCTGTTAGTCCCCGACCACAAGGGCATGTCCGACCCGGAAGGTACGCGTCCCGAAAGGAGTTGAACAAACAAAAATCATGAAACGACTGGCTTGGGTTTCTCGCCAAGAGGACCTGCTGTATATTACTGCCCTTTAGAGAAAACCTCGGTTATACCACCCGCTTACAACCCCGCGAGCTGTCACTTCTTTGGTACAGGCTAGTCCAGATCCCCAACCCACGGGGGCGTACTTGCTTTTGCGCTCCGACAGTCTCTTGGAACGCCTTCGGCTGCACAGGGCTAGTAGATCAAAGCCCATCAAGGCAGAATGATCTCGGCTTTGCCTGCGACACTCGCATCGGGTTGTCAGCGATAAGTCAAAACAAAGTGACAACTGTCTCGTCTCCGGTCCCGTAGCGACCACTTCTCTCGTCGGAAGGTTTGCCTGGTAGAATCTGGCTAGGCAGCACCACGCGTTCCCCTGCAGCAGCTCAGATACAAAGATAAATGCAAGGCGCCAGGTTAACGCACGAGGTGCCTCCAGAAGTGTCTTCGGAGACCGCGGCTGAGCACACCTCAACATCGTCCCTCTCTTCGTGCCGACTGCTACCCGGCAAAACCCTCTCCGGAGGTTCTGGGGCCGCGCCACCGGTTCAACTCTGGAGCTCAGTACAGTCACGCATCTCTTTCATTTACCTGCGAAGTTGTAGTCGAACCGCCTCACTTCCGTCTGTGTGATGGGCTTCTTCACCAATTTGGTCAGCATCACACTCATGTTGTCTCTGCTACCTGAAGGAGAAAGATTGCAGTGAAGAAACGGGAGCGCCCTTCGGCTTGCATCACAGATCTCCTGCATCACGGTCCGTACACTTCACTGAGTAAGGTCAACGGCGGGTTTCCTGGGCTGCAACTACATCTGCCCCTCATGGGCTCACCCTTCTTTTTCTTTCAAAAAAAGCACCCTGCTTCCCTGTAAGGTAACTTTCGACACAGTCCGACGCGTGTCTACTGCCCGTTTCTCCAGACTACTCTTCTAGCTTGAATGCCATACACGGTTTGATTCAGTGAACTCGAACGGTGTATGGCATCCGGTACGCACTACTCGAAAGCAACCTGCCTGCCACTTCCGTTTTAGTAAGATGCTTCTTGGATGCCTGCACAGGGCCCTCACGGAAGGGCTGCCCACTTACCTAGCATGAACGCACTATCGAGAATTCTGTACGCGACCTCCGCGAGACCACCGTCTGCTTCTGCCATCTCATCACGCAATAAGTCGGCTACAAACTGCCAGTCCATTTCAGGCCTCTCGAATATACCTGAGGTTCAGGCAAAGGAGGCACGCACAAAGTCAGCTTCAACGCTGTCCTCAGCATCGGCTACCCACGAGTGTCTGCTGTCGGTCGACGGAACGCAGCTGATGCAGCTGACGCCTTCCCCCCTTTGCATATCAACGGAGAGAGATAGAGTCCATCTTCCTTCAAGTAACGATCGCCACCCCCCCCAAATCATGGAGTTCTACGAGGACGCCGAGTCTCGTGCCACTGTGCAGAAAACTACGGGCTGCTAAATGGGCCGTCTACTGCCGGCAACGCACCATCGCAGCCCATCAGGATCACGTCGCCTGGGTACGCTTTCGCAACGATAAGGTCCGGAACCGCGACAATCTTCTGTTTGTCTGCTGGCATATCATCACGATTCTTCAGTCCCTGTGGGCAGACAAAACAGCAACTATTTTATACCAAGTGCGTACAGAAAGGCTTCCTCCGTCGTCGGCCAAGAGAAGACGCATTCATCAATACGAATTTTCGGCTGCCGCTGTGAGCAGAATCGTTGCTCGCTAGCCCGCTGCAGGTAAGATTTTCACATCAATAGCCAGTCAGACACCTCTCATAAGATGCAAATGAAAAGTGTACGAGGACGAGTTTCCTGAGCTGAGAGCGCGTAAACTCGAGCCCCTAGATTCACTGTCGGGGATACTTTGCCCACTGCGTATCCGAAAAAAACTGGCGAGTTCAGCCCCGGCAGCCCCTTGAAAGATGCGCACCCGCTGGCCCTTGTATCTGTGGTTTCTGAGACCCTCGCTTGGCTAACAATTTAGAACAATGAGAGCACAACACCTAGAGCAGAGGATACGAACGGTCAGATCAACTGCAGTAAAAACGCATACCCATGCTCTTTCTCCCGTCCGCTACGAAAGAAACGCACCAGGGAAAGTTACGCCAAGTGATAGAAAGGCAGGAAGCGCAGACGTGCGAGAAAAGATTCACTACTTCCGCAGGACTGAAACAGCTTGCAGCTCACTCACGTATCCGTGCCTCTCCCGAGCGCGGTAACAACTGCGGCATCCCTTCCACGTTCCACCTGACTCACGATGCACTAGACAACCGTTCAAAAGAGGAGACAACCGGAACTCATACAAACAAACAAAGATCTCTTGTTCCTTTTTGGATGAGAAACCTGAATAATCCCTGGACTCTCCGATGTGTATTCTTGTCCCTACATGTCTTGCCAGTGCTTACGAAATCTCCAAACGCACGCGAAAGTGCCAGCCTCCCGTCAACACGCCAGACACCGACACGTCTGAGCAGAAAACCGCCAGCGTTCTTGATACGGAGACGCTCGACCACCTGCGTTGGTTTGTGGTCCTTCGATAAGACCGTGAAGGTGCCGTCCTGATGCAGGACTAATCCTCGGCTGTCACCTAAAAAGATCGCACGACGGCACCTCGCAATACTTCCAAATTAACACCTGACAAAGTAGGCTCGAACCTCAACGCAACAACAGAAATAGATTTACGCAGCACCAGCTAGCACGTAAGACAGCGGAGCACAACGGCGGAGTGTTTCAACTGCACGGCCTTGCTCAACGCCGGGTCCTCCATCTAAGGGGTTATCCGCGCCTCCTCAGGACAGAAGACGAGGAGGCGGCACGGCCACCGGGCGGTCTGAGCTCTGAAAAAGACCACTTGCCCGAGTTCGCGAAGCAGAAGAGGTTCTTGCTCTACGAGCTGCAAGAAAAGCGTATGTAGGCTCCCTTCTAGAATTACCCTGAGACGTGCTATCGCGTCCAAGCGTCTCCAGAATCCACGAGCTGCCACTATCCTGTGCATTTCGGAGCAGCCACGTGGAGAGGGAGCCTCGTCTCCGTCTACTCCTCCAAACACATGCTTATGAGACAGTAGAAAAGAAAAGAGACAGAACCCCACGTACCAACGTTCGCGACACGGAGGGTGAAGGAAATGCCGTGCTCGGCTTCCGGATCATCAACCTGTTCGATCGTCACCATCAAACCTAAGCAAACCAGACCAAAAACAAGAACCACGGCCGGCGGCACCAAAACAATGGCCCATGTGTCTGATGACAGAGAAAGAGCTCCACCGACATGCAGAAAAAAGAACATACCGTCACCTGGTGCCCTGGCGCTTTCCGGACTGACTCCGGCTCGACGGCGTACCCTGCTGCTTTCCCCAACCTGACCCAGACGATCACCTTCACTTAGGATTCCCGGTCAACAAGCAGTCCAGGGCTCCTGCCCGACGCCTCATCCCAGTACCCCGTACCAACCGCCACCAGACTTGCACGTGCCAAGGGAGACAAGCATCGCCTTCACTGTCCTCACGGATACCGTCTGAGCACCGCCCGCTTCGGCTCCGCATTTTCGCAACCACAGCGCAGTTATTCAAATGCAGCACATACTCAGAAACAAGTGCTGTAGTCAAGCTCGATGAATGTGAGCTGCAAATACGAGTAACTAAAGAGCAATTCTCCCCGTCGTACGAATCTGAACTGCGGGCTTGTTGAAGGGAACAGGACGAGAAATGCGGACCCCGGGAGTCCTCCCGGTTACCGTGAAAGCTGTTCTCCCGCGCAAGAGATGACCAGGCACGTGCATCCACACGCGTCACGCGGGCCCCCCGGGACGGTGTCCGGCTGGTCGTCAGGAAAGATACCCTAGCAATTCACGAGCTCGACGCTCGTATACCGTACCTGTAGAGCCTCCCTTAAGATGGTCTCGGCGCATGTCCCGGTCTAACTCTAAACAGGCCGACTGAAACGATTCCTGCGTCAGATCTGGCATCGTACCTACAAAAACCGGAGACAGCATTCAGAAGCTTTACAAGGACGGTGTGAAATTCGTCCACTCGACCGGGAAAGTTTGCGAACCCGTGCGTCTGCTTCGTGCGACACAAACAGCCTTCAATTCTTTTTTTAGGTGCGACCGCGAGCGGGGCGGCACGGCAAGGCGATGAATCTAGCGATTATCCCCGCAGAACGAGAGGCGGTCTTCTCGACAGCCTTCCGACGCCCAACATTGAAGGGAGAAGAGCCAAGACGCGCCGTTCCGCTTTCCACAAGGCGTGTCAAGCGTTTGTATCAGTACACAACTGGTGCACGCGAAAACGCTTTACGTACACCAGTGGGTCCGCGTTTGGGTGACTGGTGTTGGACCACGACTATAACTCACCGATGTACTGATTTGCTACGCTTACGGCGCGCCGAGAAACTTGGTGACCGCCATGGCCATCAAAAATGGCCTTCAGCCTCATTTTGGGATAGTTTTGCAAAGGAGCCTGCACAATCATTGCCTGGAACAAACGCGCCAGGAAATCCCAAATCACACGACACCATGGATGATGCGATTTAGACATCCACCGGTCACCACGTGGATGAAACAGATACGGGCGACAGGCGGCTGTTTCTACATACAGACATTATGGAGAACGCTACCCGTCTGAAAGCTTCCCCACCTCCCGGGTCTGGCAGCGGCGACCGCACATGGCACCTTCGAACCATTCTGTCCACTAGTACGCTTGCCTCCCTCGTTCCGAGGAGGTACCGCGAAAGAACGCATCCTTTGTCCTGGCGAAGTTGGGGAAAAGCCAATGGCCCGGTGTGCACCCGCTAGAGTCTATACAAACTCTTTCGTACTCTGGCCCAGATGTACCAGTAAAACCCTTTAGCTGAGGGAATTCCAGCCGGCTACACACACAAAGCACGTTTCGGACACTGCCCCGTCCGGGCATCACAACACGGCACGCAAGCAGGCGCCTACATCTTCGTCTTGAGGGCGTCGACCAGTCATAGTTGCCGCAATGGTCTTGGTGTACCAGTCGAGCAAAAGAACCATTTTCTTTGCTTTCTGCAGGTAAACACATACGACCAAGCGCAATTTGGCGCGCCACCTCCCGTCTAACGAAGCCGGTCCAGCAGACACTGGACTGACTTTGTCGGCAGAGCACTAAGAATTTCTGCTCACTGGCGCTGACTACAATTGCGTCGCCCGCATTGACTTGCGCAAAGGAAAAACATGTCAGGTACGCGCCCGTATCTGTACATTGCAAAAGAGAGACCAAGCAGTGCCCCCCCGGCACGACCTCCGTCAGAAATTATTCATACTTGGACCATGTTTTTTGTTTCCGGCGACGTCCCTACACCCTTGAGTTACTGGTATTAGTGAAACACTCCCAGATGCTCTGAGTTGTCCCCACACGTGATGTGCCGCCCGGGCACGTACAACGGCAGACGGGCGAATAGTGACAGATCCACTTTAGAACCCGGCATTCCTGGACGTCGGAAATTCTATTTTTCTCGGATAATCAGCATAGATGCCCAAGTGTTTCTCTCAGTCAGAGCACCCTGCGAATGTGGCTGGGTTCCTTGTGGCAGCGTGTTGGCCAACATGCGTGTGTAGGCAAGCAGCTCGTAGAGTAGTGTGCAACCGTGTGCAAGACAGTCACGCATAGAAAATGTGGTTCCGGTGTTAGGAGACTGTGGCATAGCGACCTGCGCTGGGGAGAGGCTGGTCGCGTTTTGCGTATACGACTGTACGAGTCTACTTGCCCGTGTTCCTCTACGAGAACAAGAAGTCCTTTAGCCACCCACAGAGCCACAACCCCCCTTCTGCCCCCGTAGACGCAGCACTCCTTTCACGCTATCGTGATAGAACTCGGCTAGCGTGCTTTTCTACACCCTTTTGACCGGTGACCACGTCCTTGAAGACCGGAGCAGTGTAAGTGAAGTCGCTGGCGTGACCAATCAGGATTTCACAGCCCCCCGAAGAGAGCTGCGCCTCATCCCAACGCGGCTGACCGTCGTCATACGCAAAATACCACTACGTCCTCCTACCCACCTCATGTCTCTTCACACCTGGTAAGGTGCACACTCCCAAACAGACGAGTGCGGATACTTTTCCTCCTCCGCTCCAGCAACTGTTTGCCGACCCTCCCCGTCCCCAAACGAACCTGTTCCAGAAACGGGGTCACGTTCCGTGGAGGCACCGGCCTGGGTGACAAAGGAGGCCGACCCTGCCGCTGAGGTGCAAAGGCATCATTTGACAGCAGAAGTGCTTCAGGGCCACCTCTGAACAGTGGCCTACGCTTCAGTCCAATCTCCCCGTCGGCGCCAGAAGCTGTCAGAGCAGTCTTCAGTTTGTGCACGGCGCCTTTGAATGTGCGAGCTGTATCCGATGCCACGCCTTCGGGTACAGGGACACTAAGAGATCCCAGAGTGTTCGCCAGCATACTCGCACCGGCGGCCAACCATTCCGGAGTGTCTCGAGAGTCAGCTCGAGGGTCCGAGGACACTTTGTCTCTCCTAGCTTTGCCGTCTTCTGAACGGTCGTCCGCGGACCCCGACGCCGTGGACGCTGCCGATCCTAACCCTTCTTGGCTGTCTGTTCTGTGCTCCTCCTGCGACTCAGCATTGACGGTGCCGGAGAGCTGTCTGCTAGCACTGGCAACGAGGCGCTGGTCGCTCGCGGAGTTTCCCAGCTCTCCGGTTTCTGCCCGAGCCAGTTGCGCCACTAGGAAGAAGAAACCAAGGACGACAATGTGTCGTGCTCGGCGGGATGGGGCAACGATACACTGAATGCCACCGGCAAGAGCGGTTCGCCCAAGAGAAACCGGGGACCGACACAGTAACATGGTCCCGCCTCTAGAAGTGTATGATGGTTCCAAACCGACTGAAGAGCCGCACCACCAAAGACATGCGAGGCGACACCCTCGGTTGAGGCAGACAGCACGCGAAGAGTGGAGGTCCCACGCGTGTTTCAACAAGAGTGCGGCTAGAGAACGGCGACTCAAGAACGAAAAGACAAATCTTCTATTTGCGATAGGCGAGCGGATCGCGTGCCTGGGAGGGCTGTATAATACGCAGTCATCGAGCCTCGGGAAAAGCGGGACCGTACTCGGGAGAAATGCAGACGAAACTGCTGCTGTGGAGGCAACAAGAAGGCCTCTCGTTGACTGGAGGAAAAAGGTGAAATGACCACTATGCATGCGGGCTCAAATCCACTCCGGTCGGCTCCGTCGTCTTCCGACGCGAGAAACGAAACAGGGCATCTGCGACGACAGGGCAATAAAACCGTTTCTTCCGTACAAGAATGAACTCACAGTGGTCCACAAGAGTTGGAGATCAGGCAGCAGCAGAGACGGTCTGTTACATGCCTATGAAGAAGACCTCCGCGTCAGCCTGCCGTTGGAGCCAACAGCACGTCCTTGACGACCGACCAAAGCCGGTCACGACGTAAGAGAGTATGTCCCCTAGTGCCACGATGACCCTGTAGGAGGTCGAAAAGTAAAATGGTGTACAAGAAGGCAGAAAGGGACAAAGTTAAGCAGCTGCCCGCGGAAGTCAGGAGAATCTGGAGACATAAGGCGCTGCGGGCCCGCCCGGCGATCGTTGCAGTAGGTGGTGGGCCGATGCTGTCGATCGGCCTGCAGCTTCGGGGCCCCTGCGGAGGGTGAACACCCACGTCGGGAACTTCGGACGGGCGGGCATTTAGCACTTTCCGGCCGCTGCCTACTTGCGTCACACACTATTTATACGAGGGCTCCGTATTTTTCTCTCCCGACAAGATGAGAAGTATTTCTAAGTAATCACCGTGCTCCGTAGGACCTCCTGTTTCGGCAGACCCCAACCTCACCAGGGAAAAGCGCCTACAGCATGTAACAGTCCACTCCTACGGTGGCTTTCCGCTGCGTATTGCAGGTCGTCCGGAAGAGCGACCGCATCGCGGGACGCAGCCACTTGCCGTCCCCCCGCTGGCGGCTAAGGTTCAGCGGCGCATTGATGTTCAGACGGTATCTTCTGATGCTCGCCTTCTTGTGAACCGTGCGTGTACTGCCAGTCACGCGGTCCAGGCGCGCCCAGGCCGCTCTCCCTGGGTCTGTCACCGGTGGCGAGCCTCAACTGCCTCGCTTTCCGTGGTCACACTTGGCTCGACAGATGAGCACTACGCATACCGCTTCCTATCTCCCTTTTTGCGTTAGTCGGGGGCGGGCTCGTCCGCAGTGTTATCCACTTAGCGTACCGCGTGCGCCCGCCTACATGGACCGCCGTCGCCAACGAGCCACACCTCCGCAAAGCCGAACGCGTCTACACCTCTCGGCTGAGCAACGTCCTCCGCAGGAAACTTCCGCTTGAATCATGTGCGGTGTGGTGCTCATCATTTTCGTTCCAGGAATCGCGGGTTTTGTACCAGTCTCTGCAAGCTGTTGAACCAACGCGCCTCACGAGCCGGCAGAAGAGACCCCCGTTCTTGATGCGTGTTGCTCGCGGCCATTGGACTTTGTCAGCTCAGCTGACCAACCGTTAGACCTGCTCTTTCTCGGTCAGCGCAGGACCAGAGATAGTGGCTGTGATGTGTATCTCTCCCTACGACGGATGAACCGATGGTGGCGAGGAGGTCGCTGTTTCCGAATGTAGAGAAAGTTTGATGACTTCGCGGTCTAGGCATTTCGCTATTCATCCTAGGGTCTGGGTGAATCTCCGACTGTAAAGGCTGCCGCAAG
>NW_027161525.1:0-284 GCF_002600585.1 Cystoisospora suis
AGCTCGTGATCTCTGGCGAAGTCGAACCTTGGTTTTGACGCAGACAGCTTGAGTATTTGACGAGGGATTTTTCTTCGACCGAAGCCGTGTGTTCTTGGACAGATTTCAAACCGCTCTGAACCATCGCTATTCCACCAGACTCCTGGGAACCCGAGCCCTTCTGGTTTTCCAGCTGTTGCGATCGCGGGGCCTGCCGTAACTCCCGAGCGTCACAGGCAGGAGTTTGACTCTCAAGGATGACGGCAAGTAACAACAGTACTACGCCCGGAGTGTACCCACGAAGG
>NW_027161526.1:0-212 GCF_002600585.1 Cystoisospora suis
ACGACCAGTCGGGACCCGAGCTGTCCCCTGCTCGGCTGGCCCAGCCCCGCATACACGCCGAAAGCACGCCCCCAGAGTCGGGGAGGTTGGAAGGTGCGTGAAACGACAAGTTTCGAACGAGATCGGACTTAGAATAGGCAGAGCAGCCCGAGAGGCGTGCAACGACCCACGCCTGGCCCTCAGGCAAGCCGCGGACGCGAAGATCAGCTGTT
>NW_027161527.1:0-1375 GCF_002600585.1 Cystoisospora suis
GTCGAGTGTGTAGATTCCTTGTGCCACGCCTATTCCGTGACGGAGCAGTTCCCCGTTTGAGGCCCTGGACAACATCTTATTTCCTGCCTCGACTGCGTCACCCAAGCTTTTATCCAGCTCGCTCTCACCGGCTTCAATGTGGTGAGGAGCATCCGATTTCAGAGCAACGTAGAAAAACTTCCCCGCAAAGTTGAGCGCCGCTGCCAGGTTTGTCATGTCCTGGACGAGAGATACTACACCCCAGGAGCCCACCCCCAGCAGCTTACCTACCCCGACTCTTCTAAATTTCTCGTCCCCGTCTCGAGCGTTGTACACCGTGCCCTTGGGGAACAGCCTTCTGAAGGCACGCGCAACACCCGAATCACTTCTATCTGCCTGCTCGACACCGCTCTCCAACATCACCCAAGCGGTGGAAGAGCCGAGATTATTATATGGTTCATACACGAGCTTTTCTCTTGCCATTTCTCCAGACAACACCTTCTTCGCTAGCTCAGCCAGGTCAAGTCTTCCTTGTTGCAGCTCTGATCTCTTCACCCTAACATTCCTTGGGACAACCCACGGGTCAGGGATTCCCGACCTTTCCCCCCCTGCTCTACCCCTGCTTGCTTTCGGAAGATCTGGTGACCGTTGGCCCCCAAGTCGGGCAGCAGCGTTTTCGGAAACCATCGAGATCATCTGAGGCGAACCGCGACGGCTTATAAGAGTGTGCTGAGCCGAAGATGAGCGTGATGCCGAGCGAATGTGTACAAGCGACGGACTCCGTTGCCACCCTGTGAATGCGTCAAGTTGAGAATGACGACTATTCTGAACATGGGGTGTACTCGGTATATGGCCAGCTAAACCAACACCGTCGGCGCTCCTGGAGTCCCCGACAGCCTCCTTGGGGACGGACACCTGCTGGCGCAAACCGTGCCCTGCCAGAGTAGACCAGTCCGTCTGAATTGTTCGATGATGCGGGTTTCCGAAAGAAACCCGTGGCTGTCGCAGCCGGCGGCCATTGTCTTTTTGTAGGGCTGAAGAGACCCCCGCGCTTATCGACACAACAACCACAACGGCCGCTCCTAGTTTTATTACGAGGCGAAGAAAAACACGCGTAGCCATCATTTTTAGAAGAAGCGGGACGAATATGTGTAGAGATAGTTTCGCCGGCGGTACAGCTCTGTGGCCCGCGAGTCTCCGAGGGCACATTCACGGTTAGCCGAACCCGTGGTTCGAACGAACCGAGCTCAAGCCACGCGGCTAACCCACTATCCTGCACAACCCTACCGCTGAACAAACCGCTAACAAAAAAGCCTTCACCAAGCAACACTGCTGAGCCAGATAAGGGGTCTTTTCGTTTGTGCCCGTGGCTGCAGGTGAGGGCTTGGGTGGCAGC
>NW_027161528.1:0-298 GCF_002600585.1 Cystoisospora suis
GGCCTCGAGCCGCACCAGAGGGGCTGCAGCACGACCAGCCGGGACCCGAGCTGTCCCCCGCGCGGCTGGCCCAGCCCCGCATACACGCCGAACGCACGCCTCCGAGCTGAGAGAGGTGAGAATGTGCGAGAATCGGCAAGAATAGCACGAAGTAGGACTTCTAGTAGGCAGAGCGACCCGAGAGGCGTACATCGGTACACGTACGACCCTCGGGGAGGCTGCGGGCGCGAAGATCAGTCGCTCGCCGCCCGGGCAATAGAGCCCCAACCAGTGCCAGGAGAGGATCGCCGGCGAAGGA
>NW_027161529.1:0-161 GCF_002600585.1 Cystoisospora suis
TCTCTTCCTTCTCCTTCTTCTTCATTTCCATTCATCTTCCTCTTTTGATCTTCTTCTTCTTCTGATCCACCCTTCGGACCAACGCTTAGATTCGTCTTAACATGCTTTTCTCCCGTTCTTTTCTCCCCTTCACTTTGTGCTTCTCCTTCTCCTCCTCTTCC
>NW_027161529.1:601-982 GCF_002600585.1 Cystoisospora suis
GAAGAAAAAATGAAAGAAATGGCGCCAGGAAAGAAGGAATGAGAAGAAAAGCTAGCAAAGAAAAAGGAAGGAAGAAAGGGAGATAGAAGGTTAGAGCGAGGGGGTGTACATACACTGGATAGACACCTAGGAATGAAGAGAAAGTGCGTAGGAGACACGCCCCCGAATGAATAGATAGATAGGTAGGCGTAGAAATTCTCTCATCTGAAAGAAGGAAGAGGAGAAGAGAGCTCTGTACACGATCATACGATGCAGCCATACTCTCATAAACTCTACACACTCAGAGATACATACAAATCCATCACGATCTAGATGTGGATACAAAAGGTGCATGCATGGATATGTCTCTATCTATAGGTGCATCTATATATATATATATAT
>NW_027161530.1:0-549 GCF_002600585.1 Cystoisospora suis
AACCGAGGTATTCGGCTATGCTGTGCGGCACTGGTTCGAATGTGTTGCAGTCTCACGGTAGTTGATTGGGGTGAGCCTTACGGAAATGTAAAGAGTCGCTGAAAGGCCAAAGAGGCGACGGACTGAATACTCGGTCTCCGATGAACAGCGGGAGGCCGCGACTACCTAGAACCCCCCTTGCCTCTCTCATGAATGGGCAGGACGGGAAAGTGACGCTGTAGATGGGGAAGCCTTCTAGTGAATCAAGAAGACAGAGCAATATACCTGGTGTTCTTTCCAAATCTGCCTGGCAGTGGGGCTCGACATAGAGAGATGGTTGTCCGGTGAAGTCGAGGTGTTGCATACGTGGTCCTTTTGCAGTGAGACCGGAAGCGCTGCGGCCGCGGGCATGGTCTAGTGGCTATGACGTCTGCCTAACACGCAGAAGATCCCGAGTTCGATCCTCGGTGCCCGTATTTCAGCTTCAGCAAGACTGCTGCACCATCCAGGGTCTCTGCCCATATCTCTGCCTGTGTGACGTAGCGGGGGCAACCTCACAGAACCGAGGTA
>NW_027161531.1:0-3956 GCF_002600585.1 Cystoisospora suis
CTTTCTTTCTTCCTTTCTCTGCACGACAGCGAGCTCTCCAATCTTCTTCTCTTCTTAGTGACGGTAAGAATGATATGCAACTTGGGAAAAGAAACACACAAGACTTTTCCATCGCGATCCTTCTCTTCTCTTATTCTTCTCTTCCTCTCAGACATCTCCATAGATAGATCAAAGATAGCAAAGTAGATAGATTAAAGATAGATAACTCCTTGCTGCGAAAGAGGGAGACAGCATTCTTGTAGTTCCTTCGAAGTTGGTCTCAGGGGCAGGCCGGGGTTTTTTCTTCACACAAGAAGAAGAGAATATTCACTAGTAGTACTAGTAGTAGTAGTAGGACTAGGACTACCACTGCCACCCTTCTTCCTCTCCCTTAACGACGACGACGACTTCACTTCGTCTCTATCAACTTATGAACTGCTACTACTGCAATTTCCTTTAATATCTCTATTTTGAATCTCTCCCTCTATCTCCGTCTCTAATCTATCTATCATTAATCTATCTCTCTATATGTAAAGGTTGGTTACGGTATGTGTGTATACACTTGAAGGAGTGCAGATCTTATATAAGCCAGGAGACTGTGTGATTGCCGATACTTCATACACATTCACATATATAAATAAATACACATAGATAGATTAAAGATAGATAGATAGATAGAGAATCGATCTCGTGAATGGATGTACTTCTTATCTATATCTGTATCTCTTTATATATCTATATATCTATCTGTCTGTCTACGTGTGTGTGTGTACTTCGAACTTCATTGCTTTCATGTTTTTCTGGTGTACGTACACCACACCCAGATGTCGCGGTCTGCGTTATAGTGCGAGAGAAGGAGGAGGAAGAAGCATTGAGACAAGAAGAATGACAGCTACACCCTTGAGAACGGACAAGTCAAAGAAAGAAGAAGAAAAGGCGCTCCTTCCTTCGAGATGGATAGGGGGGTGTAGCTAGCCAGTATCGAGAGAATAACAGCATCGATGATCCCCTGGAAGAAAAAGACAGGAAAGAGATGAGAAAGAGTTAGAAAGAAAGAAGTGCTATTATGGTAAATCTCTCCCTGGGTTTGTATGAAATGAGACGATGAGAGTGTGGGGATGAAGTGCATGAAGTGTCTCTGCTGTTTCTTCTCTGCTTCTTCTTTCTTTCTTTCTAACCTTTTACTTTCATAGATCGATGGCGTTAGCTCAAGTTTCATAGAGAAAGAGCTTTGGGTTCCCTCGTTGTCTTCTTTGCTTTTTTCTTTCTCTTCTTTTCTTTCTTCTTCTTGTTGACCTAAGAAAGAAGAGGAGACAACCCTTCAGAGAAGATCTATCCCCCCCGAGCTAAGCTAGGGTTACTATACCATTTTATCTTCTCGATCTTTTTCGACCTCCTTCTTCTTTCTCTGATTCGTATGAGACGACTGTACGAATCTCTCTCTCGCTTCCCTGCTAAGATAAGAAGAGCTTCTTCTTCTTCTTTTTCTTTGGTTCGTCTACTCTTTCTCTATCCCCGTTAAAAGGCCGTCTGCTGCTCTCGAGCTTCTTTTCTTTCTCTTTTGAATTCACATCTCTCGGCCTTCTTCTCTTTGGTCCTCTTGTCTCCTTTTCTCCAAGAGACATTCTATGGATTCAAAGGGGAGAGAAGCAACCGCACATACACATGGACTTGTTCGTATTGCGTTTCTCTTCTCTTCTCTTTCTCTTCCGTCTTTGCTTCTCTCTTCCATTCACGCGTTTCTTTCTTGCTTAGCTACGCTTTCTTTCTCTCATCTATAGATCTCTCTCTCCCTCTAACTCGATCTTTCTATCTATATTTCGGTCTATGTCCTGGGGTGCCTGTAACTCCCTATACTCACACGAAGGCGACTGCTCCAATGATAAGACTTCTTCTTCGCCAAGGTGATCTCCATGATTAGACATAGACTGATAGATAGATTCGAGATAAATAGATACATAGATATATAAATAGATTGTCTAAAGACAGATCAACTAGAGATAGATAAATTGATGTGTGAAGGTACGTAGATTGATGAATGGATAAGGAAGGATAGATAGTTAGATTCAAGCTAGACAAAGACTGGGAGCAGAGCCTCTCCTCCTTTTGCCGTAGTTTTACTTCTGCTAGCTTTCTCGGAGAAGTTGAATAGGCCGACTAGGCTTGTATTATAGATATATACACATTCATATATAGAGATATCTGTACATCGATATAGATATCTGTATAACGCTCTATCTATACACATGTATATATGGAGATATATCTATGTAGAGATATCTTGACTTGGTGGGGTATGTCAAAGTCTATGCATCCACAGGAGAGGAAGAAAGAGAAGGAAGTTGCAAGAAGGAATTCAGTGGGACTCCTCATATCAATCATAATAGTGAAGAAGCTACGACTTCCCGTTGCCATAGACTTCTTCAGAAATTGTTTCTCTCGACAGGTTTCTCTATCCATACATCTATCGGCAAGAATGTATGTAGATGGACTTCTTACGTTTCTTCTTTCGGATTTGAAAAGAACCCTATCTACCAGGTGTGTAAGGATGACTACGCGTATGTACGATGATGTATCTATGTACTCATGTATGTATGCTTATGTATGTATGTATTGATATATGTTTCGCTATGCATGCGGATGTGGGTATGGACTACTGTGATGTATGGATATACATGTACTGATGCATCTGTATGATGGATTGATGCATGCATGCATGTATGTAAATGTCTACATCTGCATGCATCTGAGAACCTTCTTCATATCTCTCCCCTCTCTACGCATCATCCGAAACACTCTCGTCCCACCCCGCGTGATCGATCTATTTCAAAGCAATCGTAGAGAGAGAAATTCAAAGTCAGTCAATTACAAATACATACTCTCTGAAAGCGAATACATTACAGATAGATTACAGATACATGAATTACAGACAGACAGATAGCATGTTTCTTTCTTTCTTTCTAGCAGCAAATCGGAAGAGAAGAAGTGCATAGAACCGCTACTCCTACTACTACTAGGGGGTGAGAGGAGTGATGCCAAAGGAGATAGATTTATCTTATCTTCTTTCTTTCTTGCAATCCTGTGATGGACAAGAGAATGAAGAAGAGCCTCAACAAGAGCCAGGAGAAGAAGAAGAAAAGAAGCAGGTCTCTTTTCTCGTTCCAGGGAGCTCTGTACAAGATACTCATCAATGATCGACACCACAGGACTGTCTTCTCAACTTGAAGAAGATAAAGAAGAAGATCGTCTTGTCTTCTTCTCTCGCGTTCCTTCGAGACGGCAGGCAGTTGATATGCACATAACACCCCTCAATCGAGATAGACGGACATGCAGGAGATAGAAAGATAGGAACGAGATACGACCTGATCCCTCTCTTCTCTGTGGAGTATATCTTCTCTCACAAGAAAGGAAAGGTTCCGAAGACCTTTTATTTCTCTCCTTTCTCTTTCTTTCTCTCTCCTTTCTCTTTCTTTCTCTTTCGCTTCACATAGGACGACTTCGGTCCGATCTTGCATGCAGCTCAACACGAGTAAGAGACATCAGCGGCAGGGTCTCCCTAGAGATAGATAGATAGATCAAAGATAGATACCCCTGAGAAACTATTTCCTGCCTCTCTTTTTCTCTTTTTATTTTTGCCACCGAATGGAATCATCTGTCTCTCTCTCTATCTCTCTCTCTCTCTATCCCCTACCAGCTAACTAGGTAGCACATTTTTCTTCTCCCTGACTCCTCTTCCTGCTCCTGTTGCTTTCTTCACTCTTTCTTCTTCTTTTCACACCNNTCTCGATCATTCCTTTATAGATTCAACTTCTATCATTGCGATAGAGAAGTCAAAGGGTGACATAATGTGAAAAAGGGACGTCCACACACGAGGCACAAAGAAGAGATGCGAGCTAAACACTCTTCAATGCAAACAGAACCCACGGAAGAAGAAAAAGAAGAATAGACTCATCTCTCTTTCTTTCTTTTTTCCCTTC
>NW_027161531.1:4072-6340 GCF_002600585.1 Cystoisospora suis
ATCTCTCTTTGATCTATCTTTAATCTATCTATCTCCATCTGTGTTCTGGATCTCTTGAATCTTTCCATGTATCTTAACACTCCATCCATCCATCTTAGAGATTTCCGAAGAGCTCATCTCCTGCTCCTCCTCCTCCTGTTGCTTTATTTTGTTTATTCTTGATATCGTAAATCTCTAGGCCGACTTGGATAGCTTGAAGAAGGAACTTTCCAAGCGTCTTGACCCAGCGGACTTTGCGGGCGGCGCGGACTGTCCGAATATAAGACGGAATGAGGAAAGGATCAGGAACTAATTCAAGGGTGACAGGCACATCATTAACCTCGGTTGAGAATACGCCTTCCGTGACAATTCCTTTCAAAACAGGATATCTCCCGTTAAAGAAGTTCACGCCAGTGACCTGCACTTCCACCGTCTTCATCTTCTCGGGTTTGTACAATGCCCAGAGATTCTTGCTCGCCGCTCCAGCCAAGAATTGACATAAGCACAAACCCTCGAAGGTCGCCTTCACTTGGAAACGCCTAAGAAAGAGATAGAGAGAGGAGAGAAAGAAAGAAAAAAGGAGGAAGAGATAGGAAGGAAAGAGAGTTTCAAAGGAAAGGATGCTCCCATGTAGGCACTGAAATGTCACACAGGGTGCAAAAATACACTGCGGAGAGATGAATTTCTCTGTAGATCTTATCATCTAGTTATGGAATGAGAGAGAAGCAAGAAGATGATATAAGAGAGAGAGGCAAGTTCATTCACCTCCTAATTTCTTCTTCTAAAAAGACAGCCTATACACAGACAAGATTTCCTTATGATTTATAGGGATCATATCTAGATATACAAGACTCGCACACTATCTATGGAGATACTTATCTATCTTCATTCTATCTGTATCCTCAAGGCTCCTCCCATTGACATCTAGACATCATGCATGCGCGTCGCACCATTCCGGTGTATAGACACCTGGTCATACATGGTATGTATCCGCATCTATACATATATATATGTATATGCGAAGACAATCTTCTTTTCTACATACGTACACACACTAGCAGTATAGGTGTATGACGCTAGAGATAGCTTGGCGATTTGATTCAAGTCGATGAAGGCAGGAAAGAAGGCGAGTCTTTGCATCAAGGAAAGAGTAGGCTTAATTCTACACATGTATGCATGCACATATGTATCTATTTCTCTACATATATATGACGTCATAGAAACATCTAGGCCATGCACGCGTAGATAGATGTGGGGATTTAGACCAAGTAGTACGAAAATAGATCGTGGCGAAAATAGAGGTGACGACTGTCTTCATGAATGCAAAGTCGAGGCAGGCCTTAGCACGTACAAAGACGCATTGGGACTATATCACTTTCATCCACATAGAAAAAGGAGAGCGAGAAAGATACATACACACGCATGGATATAACCATATAGAGAGATTGATATGTATATGGAGAAACAAGAACTCTTTAAACCTGCTATCTATCTATCTATCTTTAATCTATCTATCTATCTATCTCTCGATCTCTACATATAGCTTCCCACTTATCGAGAGAGAGAGACAGGATATGTGCTGGGCTCACGTGAGAAGTCGACAGGTGGTTCCATCCAGCCAGAAGTCTTTAAGAGAAAAGCGCAGGACAAGAACCTGCTTGAAGGCCGCATAGACAAGCTGGCCTAGATCAACGATCTTCCCCAGAGTACTTCGGTCGTTCGTTTTAGCAAGGGAGGCTCCTATTCCCATTCCAGCAACGAGCCCGGAGACGAGAGATCCTTTCCCTGCCTTTGCTAAGACCACTGGCTGATTGAAGGTGGGAGGGGGAGCTAAGAGAATATAGACATGCTTGCGGGATTTCCTCACGGGGTAGATTGCGTGTGAAGAAGGACGCGGGTCATCTGCGATGGAAAAGACAGATCCGATAAGATGCGAGAAGAGACTGTAGCCTTCCTCAGGAGGAAGATAGGCAAATGTGGCAGTCATCCAAGGGAGCGGATGACCATACCAGTCGTCATGAAAGAGATCCAAATGCACAGCCGTTACGCGAATTCGAAACTCAGGGAAGGACGTCATGGCATTCTTCGCTTTCTTGAGGAGATTCAACGGTGACAGGCTTGATCTGACAGAGACGAAAGAGATAGAAAATACACAAGTAGAGAGAGGAAAGATAGATTGAAGACAGACAAATAGATAGATTAAAGATAGATTAAAGATAGATAGATAGATCAAAGATAGATAGATAGATTAAAGATAGATAGATAGATAGATTAAAGATAGATAGATTA
>NW_027161532.1:0-218 GCF_002600585.1 Cystoisospora suis
GCGTGGAGTGTCTTGTTGTTCTCATATGCCAGATGGAGAAGGACTAGGTTATGCACTTGTGTCTCTTTCCCTATAAGCGGCTTTAGGGTTGGTCGGATAATCCAGACAATTCAATAGTAGTAAATCGTTATGTGACTTCTCAGACCAGTTACTTTTCACGCCTCTTTTTTCTTGCCTGTGTAGTAACATGTTCATCTTCATTCTCCTTTTCTCATTTA
>NW_027161533.1:0-432 GCF_002600585.1 Cystoisospora suis
TCCTTCGATCTGGGGTTGTCTCGGCGACAGCTCCTATCCCGTCGTCGCCGACAAATTGTCCAAGCTCAGTTCCACGAGATTCGTTGTCTTCGAGTTGGTGGTTTCGGACCTGCTGGGGTAAGTCCCCGCCCTTTGCTCGTTCCGCCTGACCTCTGGGTGTGCTCCTCTCATGCGTCCGGGTGTGCCTGCTTGTCGCCTTCAGGTTGGCGCCTCTCCCTTCTTCGTGCTGCTGTATCGGGCCGAGTGGGCGGACCGTGTTGGAGACGTCCGCAAGCCTGCCCGCTATCTGGGTTTCTTGTGGCGTGTAATGATTCTTGGTGTCCAGAGACTACGCGAAGGCGGCGTTGGCGTCCCGAAGGAGTGATGTCTCTGCTGGGTGTGGGCTGATTGTCTCCCACAGTCCGTTGAACTCGCGTTGGCCTCGGTCACCGT
>NW_027161534.1:0-448 GCF_002600585.1 Cystoisospora suis
AGCAGAATGGCGATCGTGAGCCATACGAAGCCAAGGCAAGCGTCCACAACCGGCCGAAGTTCCACAGGCGTAACGACGCAGCAGGGCAACAAGAAGACCTCGCGAACCAGTGTCAGTAGCACTCAAATTGAGAGACTAAGAGCTCCCTAGCAGGAAAGCAACAGGACCGGGGAAGCAAACGGAGAAGCAGCAGATTGATACACGTCAAGCTTAGAAGTCGATAACACGGCAAGCAGACCGGAAGAAGTTCTGAGAGGCCAGGAACGGCTAGATCACGCACTCGGCGACCTAGCAATCGAGAGACCGGCGCAACAGTGGTCTACCCGGAGAAGGACAGCCCCGGAAAAGGCGAATCCATTTCGCCAGAGCCTAAACGTTCCCAGCAGATCACCGACGCACCGCCGTCACCGCCCAGAGAGAGGAAAGGAGTACGGCATGAGCGAGTGAA
>NW_027161534.1:902-1027 GCF_002600585.1 Cystoisospora suis
CTTCCCAGCTCACCCGCGCAGCCACGACAAGCAGCCCGGCAGCAGTAGGGCGCACATACGGATCCTAGTAGGGCTTCCAGTGAAGCCTAATAAGTATAATAAGGATAGGGAAACCTATCCAGAGC
>NW_027161535.1:0-372 GCF_002600585.1 Cystoisospora suis
ATGTTCGCAGGCCGCGCAACATGCGAGATGCCATTGAAGAAGCTGTGCGCACTGAGGCAGTGCAGGCGGAAAGACAACGCGGAGGCCGGGCGCCTGGGAGTTTGCAAGCGTTCCGCAAAGATCGCAGAGGGGCGAAGCACGGAGGAGTATGACAATGGATCCAGGATGGGAGCCGAGGGCTCCAGCCTACGGGAGAGGAACGGTCGGAGCACAAGGAAACGCGCCGAGATCGTGGAGACCATTTGCCGGAGGAGGGACGTTGGGTCGCCCTCCCCCGACGGGAGGAAGATCGGCCGAGAGAGTGGGAATGCCAGGCGTAAGACCTGCGCTTATTAGGGAAACAGGAGTGCGAACGTTTCCCAGGAGAAGCCA
>NW_027161536.1:0-882 GCF_002600585.1 Cystoisospora suis
TTTCCCCTCCTTCTTCTTCTTCTTTCTCTTTTTCTTCATTGGGTCTCTTCTCATCTTCACACGCGTCGCCAGATTCTCCTAAAGAGGAAGAAGAGAAAGAAGCTCTTCCTGAAGAATCTCCCTCCTTCTCCTTCTCCTTGTTCTTCTTCCCTTCCTGGTGTATGTTCAGGTCGCTTTCATCGGGTTTGAGGTGTATATACACCGGAGACGGACGAGGGGATGACTCATTGGGGAGCTGTTCCTGCGACAAAATTCGCCATCTACACGAAGAAGAAAAGAAGAAAGAATTAACGTCCAGAAAAAGACCTTCTTCTTCTTCCTTCTCACGAGCACGTGGAGAAGAAGATGAAGAAGAAGAGACATGAGAAGGAGAAGAAGAAGAAGGAGAAGAAGAAAAAGTCTTCAACAAGGGAAGAGACAAGATCGGAGAAGATGTATCGGATTTATCGACTACAGAAAGGCATGACGAAGAGAAGAAAGAAGAAGGCAGAGAGATAGGAGAACAAGAGCACCTTATACGTCTACGAGGTTCCTTTACATAAGAAGAAGAAGAGAGAGAGACAGATGATCTACAAATATCGTTTTGACTATCTAGAGGAGAAGAAAAAGAAGAAAAGATAGAAGAAAGAGAAGAAGAAGAAGGAAAAGAAGGAGAGGAAGTTTGAGAGAGAAGTGCTTGCGTGGAATGAGGTAATCGGGCGAGGTGATAGATCTCGGCTGTCTTTTCCTTTGTCTCCAAATCTCCGCAAAACTGAGAGAATACAAGTTCAACAGCAATCTTTATCTCTTCTTCTTCATCTTCTCTCTCTTCTTCTTCTTCTTCTTCATCTTCTCTCTCTTCTTCTTCTTCTCTTTGTGAAGAGCCCCATTCAGAAGACGTTG
>NW_027161537.1:0-287 GCF_002600585.1 Cystoisospora suis
AGATAGAGACACAGATAGATAGAGGAAGTGATAGACTGTGTACACCGTAGGGTTCTGAAGATGAAGAAAGAGATGGCGAGAAAAGAAGAAGTCTAGGCTGCTGGGGAGAGAACAGTCACTCTGCTGTAGATCGATATGAGCAAGCTGAATCTTAGAAGAACTCTACAGATAGATAGACACCATTCACCTAGACATATAGAGCACCATAGACAGATGAAGCGACTTGCTGACAGAAACCTTATTCGATCGACTGCATGCAACAGACAAACCCTTCTACTTCTTGCAGA
>NW_027161537.1:799-1019 GCF_002600585.1 Cystoisospora suis
CAGGGGATGGAGACTGATAGATGGATAGAGAGAGAAAGAGCGTTGGCGCAAGACAGCAGACGAAGGTGTAGGGAGAGAAGATCGATTTGTACCTCACCCAAGCGTAGGTAGGTCCGGGGTGTACGTACACCTTGTGCTCGACCGTCTCGACCCGGAGAGAGTTTATTTCTCCATTCAGGCTTACGAAGTATCTAGCCATGTATGTATATGTATGAATGTA
>NW_027161538.1:0-774 GCF_002600585.1 Cystoisospora suis
AAGGTGATGCTGTTGGAGCAGTTCGGAGGCTACGATTTACAAGGAGCTATTAAGAGGCTGAGAAAAGTGAAACAAGCAGGACCTGTTAAAGAATACTTAATGAGATTTAATAACGTAGTGGCTGACTGCCCTACTTTGTCTGCTGAAGATAAGCTCAAGTACTTTATAGAAGGTCTAGATCCAGAAATAAGAAGATTCGTGTATGTCTGTCGCCCGGGAACTATGTCCGAAGCTATCAAGCTAGCAACATACCTCTGCGGGGATGTGGACGGAAGTAGAAGGGAGAGAAGTGAATTAAATGGATGGAGAAGAGGAGGATTCAATAGGCCAAATTATGCCCCTGCTGGGTCTGGTGCTCGAAGGGATAATCAAGGTTGGTTAAGAGCTCCGGATCCGAACCCCCGATACGGAGTTATGTGGAAACCGAATCTTTTTGACAGGGGGAATCCTCCACCCCTGAGTCCAGGTAGAGGAATAATCAGCCAACGGAGACCTGAAGACAGGTACCAGAAATCAGGATACTTAAATCAAGGAGGGTACAGAGGATATGGTCATCAGAATAGGAACCCTATTAATCGGTCAGTGGAACTTTACCCAAAAAGGGAATATCAAGACACGTGGGGAGTGAAGAGGGAAGGAAACGGGAGACTGGGATTTAGGGAGACGGATAAGGAGAGGACTGGGATGCGTCAGGTGATCTGCTACACTTGTGGGGAACCAGGCCACTTAAGTTGGAATTGTCCACGCAAAAAGACGGCTTACACACCTAAGAAA
>NW_027161538.1:834-1320 GCF_002600585.1 Cystoisospora suis
TGTTCGAAGCTGAGAGGACGGACAAGGGGACTATTCCTAAGATGGGTATGTTGTGTACAAGGATTGGGAGCTTGAAGGAAGGTAACCGAGTTGAGAGATCGATAAGTGGGAAGGCTAAGAGCTGCGCTGTTCTACAAGAAAGGAAACCGGGGCTTCAAAAAGTGTATAGAAGGGGGATGTCGAAAGATATTGAAGGGGAAAACTGGCGTCAGAGGAAACCTAACCGGGCAACCTTTCGGGGGAGAAATGATCTAGAAAATTTCAGGCAGCTAGGGGAGACTTTAAGGCCCAAAGAGAAGGTTCCCCCAAAGCTTTGGAAAGTGGAATCTGGAAGTCCGGACTCAAGAGTACCTTGGCTAAGGGAACGGATGAAAGGATGTAACGATTTGGAAGTTATAAATAATCAAAACTCGATTGTTGATCACTGTTCGAGGGTCGAAAAAAAAGGAGTGGAATTACGAGAGGGAGTACAAGAAGACGTCGAGA
>NW_027161539.1:0-143 GCF_002600585.1 Cystoisospora suis
ATAGATGGATAGAAAGATAGATTGATAAAGGAACAAGAAGCTTCATGGATGGAGTGACGCAGAGAGATCTAGTCGTCTATCTTTCTTCAAGAAAAAGAGGAAAACGAGAGAGACATTTCGAAGAGAAGGAGCAGAAGGAGAAG
>NW_027161539.1:215-385 GCF_002600585.1 Cystoisospora suis
AAGAGGAAAAAAGGAAGAAAGAAGAGAGGAGAAAAGAGAAAAGAAAGGAAGCTCTCTCTTTCCTCTCTTTTATTTTGCCAAACCGAAAGCATGTGTTCTTCTCCTTCTCCCTCCTTTGACAGGAGAGACAAAGAGAGACGTCCTACGGAAATCCATCTTTTCTCACTCAC
>NW_027161539.1:394-3423 GCF_002600585.1 Cystoisospora suis
TCTTTTCTTTCTTTCTCTCCTTTCTTTCTTTCTTTCTCCTTTATCTCTTCTCTCTCCTTTGAAAGTAGTCCCTTCCTCCTCCTTTACACAATCTTCTGTCTCATTCATTCGTCCATTCACCTCCTTCTTAACTCCTCCATACATCTATCTCTTTTCTTCCCAGCATTCTTTTTTTTCTCCTCTTCTGTTTTGCAACATGTCTATAGACAAAACTCATCCTTCTTCACCTCTCGCCTGTCTCTCTCTTGCCTCTTCGTCTTCTTCTGTAGAGAAACCTCATTCTTCCTCTCTTCACGACTCGCCTCGCGAGACACCGTCAATTCCGGATGACCAAGGAGACAAAGAACCCCCAGGAGATCCTAGTAAAACAAAAGAAAAAGAAAAAGAAGAAGAGCGTTCTTCTTTCACACGGAAAGGTTTCCATAAGTCTCGTGGAGGAGTGTGTTGTTCGTCTTCTTCAAATGACTATCCCATCCATGACGCGGATGGAGAAGGAGAGAGAGAAGAAGAAAAAGCAAAGAAGAGATGCAAGAGAGGAGGAGAACAACTAGCTAGAGCAGAGCAAGAGGAGACAGAAGAAGATAAGATTGACACGTTATCAGATGGTGCATATGAGGTGTATGTACACTCCCCGGAAATGAAATTTAGTTGTGCTCATTTTGTCGCTTATGAAGGATTTCGAGAGTCTTTACACGGTCATAACTATAATGTCTCCATACGGATGGGAGGAGCTTTAGGCTCTGATGGGTATGTACTTGACTTTGGAGACATTAAAAAGAAAGGAAGAGAAATCTGTAAGGTAAGACAAACGACCGCCCGGGGGAAGAAGATTGAAAAGAAACACAGAAATCCTTCTATCCATGGGGTGTGATGCAACAACTCTTCTTCTCTCTCGTCATTTTTCTTTTTCTTCTTGTAAGGATTCTTTTGGCTTTTTGTTCTCTTGTTATCTTAAGAGCCATTCTACAAAGAGGGCGGTGCATGTTGACTGAGGGACCGACCCTATGTGGGGATTAGATCTTCTTCCTTCATATCTCTTCACACACCTCTTGATCTTTCTTTTCACTCCTATGATCATGCACTCCTCTTCTTCTTGATAAGACTCTTTTCTTCTTCTCTTGAAAGAACTAGAAAGCTGCATACGTACGTCCTCATACATCCTTAACTATTTCTGTAGATGTGTATATGTGTGTATAGAAAGAACGAAGGAAAGAGAGAGAGAGATGCTGGGAGATGGATCTATAGATGTTCCATGCATACAAATGTCTCTCTCTACAGACATCAGAAGGAGCCATACATGTTGGTATAGACATACATATGTACACACCGATATACATGTATATCTCCATACCAGCATGTATACACGTAGGTATGTACATATACGGAGTGATTTGGCGAGTAGGCGTGAAGAATGTATGAATGAGAAGGACTAAAGTGCACGTGAATGAACGAAGGAATGAAAGAGAGAGACAGAGAGGTCATTTGGAATGACATTTCAAGAGGAGACGAGTGTGTGCTGGTCCGTGCATGCATTGCTGAATGATAAAATTATGCATGGCATTCACCATGAGATTTCTCAGCCTAGAAGGAATGGAGAAGCTAGAGCGAGAAGCATTCCCACGTCGGAAAGGCTCTTCAAGAAATACTCTCTTTCTCTCTCAAGCTTCTCTAGAGAAGAACAAGTAGAGCTCTCAGAAGATTTCGATCTTTCTATCTCTGTCTACATAAAGAAAGAAAGACAATTCAATGAAAGACACCCATTCATAGAAGAAGGAGAAGAAGAAGAAGAAACAACGAAGAAGAAGGAAACTTTCAACGCACCTCTTGACAGATATCTTCTTCTCTAAAGCTTTACCATCATTCTTTCTCACTCTTCTTCTTCTCTCAGTCACACATCGGCTCTTCTCCCCTCTCTCTCTCTCTCTCTGTCAGTCTCCCTATCTTCTTATCTCTGTAGCTATCTATTGTCTGTCTATCTTTTTCTATCTCCAGTCTATCTATCTTTAATCTATCTATCCATCTATCTATCCATCTATCTATCTATGTATCTAAGTGTCTGCAATCCATCAATCGCTTTCTCTATTTCTTGTCTATCTTTCGAATTTCTTGTGTGTGTCTTTTTCTTCTTTTTATTTTGTTAGGCTTTAAATCATTCATTTCTAGTTCCTATGAAGAGCGATGTCCTAGATATAACCCTCAAAGATTCCTCTCTTCACATTACGTGCCGACAGGATGGATCCGAATTTCTCTTCCCTGCTTCCGACTGCAAGGTATCTTCAAACATAACCCTCTCCTTCTTATTCGTTTCTTCTTTTTCTTCTTGTCGTTCCCACTGAAAGTCTCCTTGTTTAGAGCCATGAAGAGAGAGAGAGAGGAAAGAAAGAAAGACAGAAAGGTAGATTCTATCTTTAGTCTTCCTAGTGGATCAAGTGGATTCTTTGCTATCTCAGCATGGCGCTGTATTTTCTTCTTCTTCTTCTCTTTTGTGTGGGGGATTGTCTCAGTTGGTCTTCTTATGCAATATATATATCTCTTTCTCTTCATTCACAAGGGGCTCTTCTCCTTTCTTTCTTTCTTTTGTCACGTCTCTATTCTTCCCTGACATCTCTGTTCATTGTCACTCAATCAAACTCTTCGCATCTCTCTATTTTCAATCAGCCTATCTCTCTTTCCATCTATCTAACTATCTTGAATCTGTCTATTCATCTTGAATCTATCTATCTTTAATCTATCTATCTGTCTCTAGTCTATCTATCTATCTATCCATCGATCTATCTATCTTTCCTTATTTCATCTCTCTCTCTATGCATCTTCAATGTATCTATCTCTGTATGTATATAACTCTTCTTTCTCTTGTGTGTCTTTGCGTAGTGTTTGCCTTTAGTTCATTCGACGGTGGAGGAGATCTGCAGGTACATCTGGGAGAAGATTGTTCTTGACGAGAAAAAAGATCTTTCTCTCTCCACCCTCAAGCATCGAGGTATACGTGTAAGTCGTTCCTTCTTTCTTTCTTTCTCACTCTTTTCTCT
>NW_027161539.1:3465-3896 GCF_002600585.1 Cystoisospora suis
GCAATCTTTCCATCTCTTCTGTAGGGGGAGGTAAAGACCTATTCACACGGACGACATGCACTCGTTAGGTCAGAGACATTCTCTATCTTTCTTAGGTGTTCCTCCTCCTCCTGCTATTTATCATCTCCGTCACTCGAGACCTGTCTTTGTCTATTGTTTCGTCGAAAAATATCTTTTAGACAGGACTCCTGAAGATAGAAAGATAGATAGANNAGATAGAGACAGACAGATAGACACGGATAGGCTGATAAATTCGTAGGGAGTACAAGATGAGGTGTACGTACACCATATGTTTATCGTTGTTATGACAAAGCACTAGACACGAGTCTTCTTCTTATCGCTCGATAGACCCCCCACATAGCTCCATAGATGGGAATATGCAACGCCTATGTCATGCAAATGCAGACGAACAGATATCTATCTATCTATCT
>NW_027161539.1:3988-6034 GCF_002600585.1 Cystoisospora suis
TCTTTATCTATCTATCGTTAATCTATCTATCTATCGTTAATCTATCTATGTATCTATCTTAAATCTATCTATTCGTCTGTAGATATCTATGCTTGTGTGGCGTTTCTTTTTTTTTCTTTTTTGTTTTGTGTTTGTAGTGGGTTGAAGTGAGTGTATCAGAGACACCGCATCAAAGCGCAACCTTCAGAAAAGCTCTCTAGGAGCAGAGGAACACAACGAAGAAGAGAAAAAAGAGTGAAAGAAAGAAAGAAAGATCTTTGCTCAAGAAATGAGTGGTGGAAGAGACAGAGAGAGGGAGAGAGGAAGAGATAGAATGTGTAGAGCTGGCTTGACGAGAGCGAAAGATTAAGATGAAAAGAAAAGAAAAGAAGAAGAACAAGAAGAAGAGAGAGACAAAGAACAGTCTGTCTCTCTTTTTCCTACTGACGCTTTCTTCACGAGAAGTCTTCTTCTTAATGAGAGAAGAAAAAGAAAGAGAGAGCTCGCGATGCAAGAAGTATGTTTAGAAGAAGAAGAAAAGAAAGATTGAATCTTTTCTGATTGGGTTGTTGTGTTGTGCAATTCTTGTTTCATATTTCTTGTCAAGGGAAAAAGAGTGGTGCGAATAGAGAGACAGGGGCCTGGCAGGTGTAGTTACACCCCGGGAGATTGCATTAGCATACTGAAGGATGTGTGAAATATTTCCTTCTCACTTCAAATAACGAAGCTAAGGAAAAAATGAAAGAACATATAAAGGGAAATCTTGGAGATTTGTAGCGATGTAGATAGATCGCTAGATAGAGAAAAGTAGGAGATAGAAATAGATACATAGATAGATAGATTAAAGATAGATAGATAGAGGAAGTAAGAAGACTCAAACCTAACGAACAAACGGAAATACGTCTTCGTGTATACCCATCTGTCTGTATATACATAGATAGATATATGCATACGCATATATACATGTATATATTTGTATAAAATGTGGTATGTGTACAGACTTACATATGTGAGTTCTGAGTGTATGTGATTGCGGTATGGATTTTCTTGTCTCTGTTTGAAGAATTTTTTCTCCATTCATTCCTTTTCCTCTCCTTTCCTTTTCTTTCCTTTTGTCGGTGCCTTTTGCTTGTTTCTGCTTTTCTTTCTTCTCTTCTGTCGAGATTCATTGAATGACGAGAAAAATTGGCTCTTTTCACTCGAGTGGTATTTGATCAGGTAGAAAGAAGAGGGAAGAACAAACACTCTTTTCGAAAGAAAGAAACTATTCATCTTCATCTTCTTGTTTCCTCTTTTCCCTTAGGAGACGTCTTTAGAAACAACACGGACACACATACGCGTACACACGCACATACATACATTCTTCTAGTGTACATACACCACAACAGCACACACACATACATACATTCTTCCAGTGCACGTACACCACAGCACATACACATACATATGCTATTTCGGTGTACATACGCCGCAACTCATACATAGACACACGTACATTATTCCAGTGTACATCCCACCGAAACACGTACACACACATTTATACATTCTTTTAGTGGACAGACACCGCAAGGCAAATACACATACGTACGCATACACACGCTATTTCAGTGTACATACACCACAGCACATACACACGTTCTTTTCGTCTCCATAGTAAACCCCAACCTCGCTCTACTTCGCAGCGAAAGTCGGTGTATATATACGAATATATACACACACTCCTTTCTATATATATTCTCTTGAACAGGAGGGTCTTCATATCTCCGGCTTACTATTATCCTTTTCCATTTGAGAAGAGAGAAGTGAGAAAGAAACAGAAGGAAGAAGAGAAGAAAACTCACTCCCTCATTTGTTCACTCTCTCCTCTCTCTCTTTTCCGGGAGTTTATCTCTCTCCTTCCTTGTTAAGAAAACACAACAAACCGTGACCAACGTTCTCCTAATCTACTCCACCTATGTAATCATCCATTCCTCTTTAATCTATCTATCTATCTTTAATCTATCTATCTATCTTTAATCTATCTATCTATCTATCTTTAATCTATCTATCTATCTTTAATCTATCTAT
>NW_027161540.1:0-340 GCF_002600585.1 Cystoisospora suis
AAACCGAAAAATAATAAAAGGAAAAATAAGGGAAGACTCAAGGCTGGACAA
Organism: Cystoisospora suis; assembly: GCF_002600585.1. Classification (NCBI taxonomy): domain Eukaryota; phylum Apicomplexa; class Conoidasida; order Eucoccidiorida; family Sarcocystidae; genus Cystoisospora; species Cystoisospora suis. Next base: position 52 of record NW_027161540.1, read on the forward strand.
AAATAATATCATGGAAAGGGAAAAGGGAGTAAAGCCCTCGTTGATACGCATCGCTCTGACACCAGCTCACCCGCGCAGCCACGCCAAGCATCCCGGCGGCAGTAGGGCGCACATACGGAACCTGGTAAGGCTCCTAGTGGAGCCTAATGAGTATAATAAGGATAGGGAAGCCTATCCAGAGCCTCGAAGCTCAGTAAAAATCAATAAAACAGGGAAATACCAAGAATGCCAGACATAGGCCAACCCAGGAGTCTAATATACGAGCAGCCGAGCTGACCCACGGACCGGG
>NW_027161541.1:0-2190 GCF_002600585.1 Cystoisospora suis
CTCATTCAGCACCGCCTCTCCCTTGTACATGTCGCGAGGTGATCGTTGTCGACATACAGACCGATGCGCAACTTCGAAAACGTCTCTGGGATGTCCAGACCTTATTCTCTTATTCTCTTCTTCTTCTTCTCTTTCTTCTTCATCGTCTTCATCTAAACAAGGCTTCTCTCTCATGTCATCATCTTCTACTGCTGCCCCTCGGACAGGAGGAGGAGGAGCAGATTCTCAGATGTCTATACACCGGAAGATCGAGCTATTAAGACGTATGGTCTTGAGGAATATCAAGCCCGCATGCACAGGATATGGAGAACAGCGGGATGAAGTTCGTCGATTGGCTTCGAATGAAGATGGATTTGTTTATCTAGGGGATATTAAACATGGAGAATCCCGTCATATGGCTCTCCTCTTCAAGGTTCTATGCGACGCTGCGCAGATCCCTTGTCGTGTTATGCGTATTGATACCTCATCTTTCCTTGATCGAAGAGAAGTGGAAGGCGTCGCCACCGTGTTGAAAGGAAGTTCTCCTCTGCTTAAGTCCCAAACTGCGAAGAATCCGTCAACAAGTGTGGAGGATGCTCTCTCATCTCTGTCAGGAGAAGAAAGAGGAAAGGATAGCAGTCGTTCTTCTTACCCAAGAGAAAGAGCAGATGGAGAAGAAGAAGAAGGACAAGAGAATGAAGGGGGGGGAATAGGAAGGGTGAGCTCAAGAAGAGGGAGAAAAACCACGCCTCTTGATGAGGAGGGGGATAATTCTGGGGATCTGAAGAAGAAGAAGAAAAAGAGGAGAAATGCCTGTCTTCCTCCTCCTCCTCCTTTTCCTTTTCCTCCTTCTTCTCATCATCTCCATCAAGGCATCGAACCTTGTTGCCCTTTCTATTCTTATGGAAGAGGAGGAGAGGTGATGAAGGGCGAAGAAATTGTGTATAACGTCGTTCTTCTGAATGACCCTAGCAGCTCGGAGGTAGAACAACTGATACCTATTGTCTGGGATGTGGGTCTCTCTTCTTCAACTCTTTTAAGCCGAATTACAGGGGGATCTCATTTTCATCATACCACAGCTGCTGGAGGCAAGACTTCGTCATCCTCATCCTCTTCTTCTTCTTGTTCACGTTCTCCGTCTCTCCTCTTGACTAGTAAAACAACGAGAAGAAGATCCGCAGGTGTCAGCGCCGCGAGTCTTCTTATCAATGGGGGTGGCTTGAACGGTCCCTATAGTAAAGCCTCTGTATGCGATCAGAAGTATCTTCCTTCACATCAAGCGCATCGGTCTTTTGTATCCTCTGCTTCTTCTATAGGAAGTCATAGCAGCAATACGGGCTTTCCTTTCTTAAGTCTAGGAAGAGGTGAGAATATCTTTCGTCTGAATCCTCCTCCTTTGCATAGGATCCCTCTACCTCGAAGACTGAAGAATTTCCTTATGGTGTTCTCTTCACAGCAACAAGAAGAGGAAGAAGAAGAGCATGGCTCTTTCTCGGAAACTTCCTCATCTTCCTTCTGTCCTCTCCATCATCACTGTACCGTCTTCTGCAATGAAAGGCATCATAAAAGGAGAAGAAAAATTGAAGAAGAAAGGGAGAATCTCGTCAGTGGTCTTGTCTCCTGGAAGAAGAACGGTAGAATGACAAGTCGAATAGAAGACCAAGGGAGCGGAGAAGAGAAAGAAGAAGATGAAAGAAGAGGAGTCAAAGGCAAAGGAGAGAAAGAAGATGAAGGAGGAGACATACTCCTACTAGCAAAGTCTGATTCTCAAGGCGAGAAATGTAGACAAGAATTCTTCCATCATTTTAACTACTTCGAGCATGGATGGGAGATTCTTTACGAGCCTTCCAAGGGGAAGAATTCGTCACCCCAGATCCTTCAGAAACGACAAAGATGCTGTTGCTGTCCTCCTTCTTGGTTCGAATATAAGCCGAAACGAGATAGGCCTTTGAGGAGGAGGCGAGGTGAACAAGGGGGAAGAGGAGGAGGAGCAGAAGAGGATGATGAGCAAGGGGCGGGAAGAAGAGAACAAGGTGGAGAGGAAGAAAGAGATCAAGATGAAGAAGAAAAAGTATCAGCGAATTATAGCAATATGAATGTTGAGACTTCTTCTTCTTTTTCTTGTCATAAGACAGAGAAGAGAACCACAGGAGGATGTGTGAAGAAGATGAGAGGAAGAAGTGAAGAAGAAGAAGAGAATGAAGAAGAGGA
>NW_027161541.1:2210-2491 GCF_002600585.1 Cystoisospora suis
AAGAATCCCATGAATCTCTATGTCGATATAGCTGGATCTTTCCTGACCAAACTTCACAGCAAGAAGATTACGAGCAACATGCTGAGCTAGATAGACTGCTCCTTCTGTAAGTACATCTCTTCTTCATGAAAAGATGGGTCACCAGATAAGCACCTAGTTTCTCCGTTCTTGATCGTTTTCTCGGTGTGTATATATATTATGATGTGGCAGACGTATACATACTTGCTCATGTGTCTAGCCGCTTCTCTTCATCTACACGGACTTTGGTAGGATCGCAACGA
>NW_027161542.1:0-7749 GCF_002600585.1 Cystoisospora suis
AACAGGTTTAGAGCTGGCTAGAATGAAAGAAAGCAGAGAAAGAAAGAAAGAAAAGACAGTACGGAAAACGAAGACAAGAAGACAGAGAGCGAAAGAAAGAGAACGCAAAAGTAGAAGGTCAGAGGGAGATAGACAAGGATACATAGAGGAAAGATAGGTAGATAGATTGATAGACTCAAAAGTAATTCAAAGACAGATAGATAGATAGATAGCTAGATAGATATGACTAGATCTCAAGTGTGGTCTAGAGCTATCCCTGAGAGGTCTCTACGACTTTCTATTTGAAAGAGGGGGTGAGGAGATAGAGGAGAAATAGCTCTCTCCCTTGCGAGTGATCGGAGAACTGACTTGGAAGAGAGAAGGTGTTCTATCTGTTGAAGTAGATCTCCTGCCTGGGGGTGTTTCTCTTTCTCGATCCGAAGCACTTCTTCTGGCTTTTTCTTTTTATCCCCTTCTTCTGATAGGAGGCTCTTCATCTCCGAAGAGGCCTCACTGTAGTATCTTTCTCTTCTTTTCTTGAGTTCTTCTTCATTCAAGAGAAGAGAAGTAGACGAGGAAGAAGAGGAAGATGTTTCACTCTTCTTCTCTTCAGGCTTCTTCGATGTAGAAGAAGAAGAAGTCATCTTGGAGGGAAGAAGAGAAAGACGAAAAGAAAGGAAGGAAGGGATCGAGGAACTCCTGAAGAAAAAGTAGAAAGCAAAAGAGGATGGAGAGAAGAAAAAGAAAGGGAAAGAGAGCGTTACGACGTTGACGAAAGAAGAAGGAAGAAAAGGTCGCAGAACGCTCCAAGATGAAGAGGAATAAGAGGAGATCTCAGGTAAGAAAAAGATAAATTAACAGGGGAAGCAAAACAGTCTCATACAAAGACAAGAAGAGCAACAAGAGAAATTTTAAGGGAGGATAGGTTGAGTCTGAGGGCCTAGATGCATGCGATCCAGTGAATGATCGGAAAGGAGTTCGAATTCTTTCTTTCCCCTTCTTTCTAAGAAATCTATGTGAAGGCAAGAAGCTACGTGTCTTGTCGAAAAAGGAAAGGAACGAAAGAGAAGAATGAAAGGAGAAGAAGCAGGAGGTTGAGAAGAATGAGAAAGAGAAAGAATAAATATACTATAGAGAACTGAGGTGCGAATGTGCGATGGAGAAGTGGAAGGAGAAAAAGACTCTATCGAACAACACGGTCAAAAGAAGGACAATGAAGAGCACAGCAAAGAAACGAGTATAGAAAGAGATTTGCCCAAGAAGAACAAGACGAAAATGGCTTAGTTACACTCGTGTCTGCGGTGTATGTACATACACCCGAGAGCAGAGAAATTCTCTACACCTCAGCTCGAAAATTACAAAGAAACGACCGAGAAGAAGGGAAAGAAAAAAGAAAAGAAAGTGAAGAGAGACCGAGAGTAGACGAAGATCTGAAGAATAAAAGAGAGTTTCTCTCCTCAAGAAAGGACGAGGGAAGAAAGAAGGATTGAAGAATTGTCTAGAATATATACGTCACTCAATGCAGGAGACTCCTTCCTCCAGTGAGGTGTATGTACACCTGAGTCCTAGTTCACCTTGGAAGAAAACGTCGGTCCGACTGTTTAGACACGGGGCGAAACAGAAGAAGCATGAATGAATGATTTACAAGGCAGCTAGGCAAGTGTAAAGAAAAAGAACGAAAACGCCGAGAGAAGTAGCAAGAGGAAAGACCAACTCAAAAAGGAGAGACAGAGAAGAAAGAAGAGATTAACTAGAAACACGAGCAGCACAGGAAACAAGAAGATAGAGACTGATCTCTATCTCTCTATTTCTTTCTTCCAATAAGACTAGAAGGGAGAAACAGAAAGACAGAAAGAAAAGAAGAGAAACACGCGGGTTCACGGAAGGAGAGAGTTCTCATAATCGAAGAGAAAGGATCGAAAAGTGAAGTCAAAAGTGTTTCTTTCTCTTTTCGTTTTCTTTCTGAACAAGAAGAAGAAGTTGTCGCCTCACCTCCTTCCATCATCTCTCGTCTGTCTTCTTCCTTGCATGAGAAAAGTCGCACCCTTTTCACGCTGACTGATAGAAGGAGAAGAGACAGAGAGAAAGAAGCTGAAGAAGCAAGGAGACTACAAGCTACATAGTCATTTCTTCCTCAAGACCGAAAAATCTGAGTTTTCCTGTTCCGCACGCATACGTCTCACCACCTACAGAGAGAAGTTATGGTCCTCTTCTATACAGGTACCTTCACACTCACATACAGACAGGTACAGACAGCTACAGAAACAAGAGAGATAGAGATATATAGATATATAGATATATGTATATAGATAGAGAGATAGGCGCTCAAGAGAGACACAGAATCGACATGTATATGTTTCTTGCATATTCCTGACATAGTGAGGGGCGACAAAAACATGAGGAGAAGCTGCTTGCTTCTGTAAAGAAAGAAAGAAAGAACGAGAGAGAAAGCGTGAAGCTTCGCTTCTCTTAGGAGAATACAGGAGGCTGAGAGAAAGGATCTAAAGCACATCACTCGTTTCCCGCAGCACCTGGAGGATCTTTGACTGGGGGGGAGGAGAAATCGAGCTCCTCTGAGTAACTGGAGTATACAGCTAGATAGATAAATGAAGCCATATATATATATATATATACATATATCTGTCCACTGACTTGCAGTTCCTGTCGTGCACCATATACCTGTCTATTTGCATTAGACCGTGTGTTTGAGTGTACGTCGATTTCTTCCACTTTTCTCTAGGGACATCACAAGCAGCTAGCGAAAATCTGTTTCTTTTTTCTTTGTATAACGTGTGAAAGGGAAAGCTTTTCATCGCCCTAGAATGCGCTTCAGAGGTTGGCAAGACAGGGTCTCCTCTTTCTCCTGGTGTACGTGCACCAGGCAAGCGAAGTGATCGGTAGGGATCTCTATCTTCTCCTAGGTGACTTGAGATAATGTTCTTCCTTGTATTAGACATCTCAACATTCTTCTGCCTGCTGTGTGATTTCTTGACTTCTCTCTCTTAAAGCATCTTCAGGAAACTTCTTCTTCTACTTCTAAATCTCTTCCCTCAGTCCACTCTCATCGATACTCACTTAGAAAGAGAAGAACCGTGTAGAGAGAAAGATGTCGATTGTGTCTGCTCTGCATGCCTGCCTCTCCTCCTTACACAGGAGTCTTCTTGTATATACCACCTCTCCCTCGATCCTCTTTTCCGTACGCCTCATGCTAGTATGTAGATAGATATGCCTTCATATGCTGCCTGGTACACGTACACCTCTTCTGTTATATGGGGGGCAGAGGACTTCACCTGAGCGTGTAAGGTGGACGTAGTTGAATTTCCTACATAGTCAGATCAACACGTACATGTATGTATATATATATATATATATCTATACATATGTATATTGATTCGCCTTTCTACGTGACGGAACATGAATGAGGTGCCACTGGATTCTTAACGAAGATAGCTCTATACATACCCAGCGGCGTGGACCTTATATGAAGTAAGCAAGCTTACGCTACATTCATTCATTCAAAAGTAAAAGAGAAATGCACTTTCTCTCTTCTTTGACTCTTCATAGAGTCGATCACGTGTATATACATCTCACATGCATCAATACAGCCTCGCTGTGTCAGTGCAGGAACACGCATGCGCCCTCGCAACACCTCGGATATGTCGTTTGATATCGCATATATCTAGCTGCCAAGAGATGCAATGAAGAAGGTACTATTCCTACTGTCTAGACACGTGTCTGAACACATCGATTTCCATTCCTACGAAGAACACACATGCGCCTAAGTGTCTCCTTGTCTACCGTGCATTATTATGGTAGCTGTGAGAACTGCGAAGAAAGAGGCTGTATAGCCTCCTATCAAGCCAGGGGAGATAGAAGCAACTTGGCTAGCTAACAGCGGTGTCTGTAGGTGAGAGTAGGGCCCCTTGTCTAGGCTTCCTGATGACGGCAATCGATAGCTAGCTATCGCCCATGATCGACATCTCAGAAGGCATCATCGATTTCCTTCCCCGTTATCTCTATGAGATAGGTTCATTTCTCTAATACGACTTTGAAGAATGAAAGATTTGACTCAGGCAACAGCAGAGAGAGGAAAATCAGGTGTTGCGTGTATGTACACTCGATGTGTTGTTTCCTCGATCAGAAGAAACAAAGAAAGAAGTGAAGAAAGATCAAAACAAGAAGAAACCCGTTCTCTCATAGAGTTCCATGTGCCCTAAATCTCTATACACAATCCAGGTATGTGTTGCTCTATTGTACGTATCTATAAGTGAAAGACTAGATCTCTCCTCCTACTGAAGATGTTGGTATGTGGATCAAGTGAATTCTCTGTAGAGAGAGGAGATGTTTGTAGGAGGTTCCGAGAAGCTTCCCTCGGATAGACCATGCCTTCTTTATAGCTACAGAAGCCTTAGGAGAGATAGAGAGATAGCAATACTACAAGTACCAGCAAGACAGATGAGATCTGCAAGCTGTTTTCTCTGGTCGTCTTCGTACGAAGTCCGTGTACGTGTATACCTCCTAACTAATGAGACATTCCCCTCACTTCCCTCACAGTCGACTGTTTCTCATAAGAATCTGTACGTATGATATCGACTGTTAGAATCAGTCAACGTTCTTCCCGCCGACTGTATAGCTAGCTAGCTATCTACCTAGCTAGCTAGATAGCTATTAGCATCTCCATTCAACTCGCTACCCAAACGAGTGAAGACGAAGAAAGATATGCGAAAACAGCGGAACTCGAAAGAACGAAAGAAAGAACACACGTCCGATGGCCTATCCAACTATGCTCATATACAGTCTATCCAATCCAAAGTTCTCTAGCTATGTAGCTGCTTGTCTATCCATCAATCTTTAATCTATCTATCTTTAATCTATTTATCTCGGCTACAAGCTAGACAATGTATACAGGTGTATGCATAGCAGTGTATACCATTTCTGTTACCGTACTATCTCTATCACCCTCCGTTCATTCACTCCTTTCTTTCTTGCTTCTTCTTCTTGTTTCTTTCTCTTCTTTTAACATGCTTTCACTAGACTTCTACTGAATGACAAAAGATATACACACTCTACTTCGCTATCAAAATGAATACTCTCCTTCTTTCTTCTCCAAAATACAAGACTCACAAAACACTCTTTCCTTCTTTCTTTCTTTCTTTACAGCAGCTTTCCTTCTTTCTTTTCTTCTTTCTTTTTCCCTGGAATCTCTTCTTATTAGGAGAACAGAAAAGACTTTCACTTTAAGAAGAAACTTCACACGACAAGTAAGAAGAGAAACCACCGCTCTCATTCTCCTGTCAACTACTTGATGTGTCGACAAGAAAAAGAGAAGAAAAACAGAGACATCCGTCTCTCCCATCCAGGCGAGACAAAAGCCAACCAAAACACAAAGACCGGCCGTTAGAAGACAAGAAAGTCAGCTAGCTAGCTAGCTAGCTATTTGGTGCATGCAGGATACAATAGAAAAACGTCATCCATTGATAAGGACAAGAAGAAGAAGAAGACAACTGTCGCATGATGTCTCATAACTCTGGTGAGGAGGCTAGCTCGATCGACTGCTAGAATGGCTGACTAAGTGAGATTTCACGTAGCCTTCCCAAGAGCGAGCGACGCAGAGGCAGCCTGAAAGGACTAACTAGAGGAGAAGAAGAAGAAGAACAAGAAAGACGTCAGGCCTTCTCTCTGCAGCTGGATTTCGATTCCTCTCATACATTCAAGATAAGAGGAAAAGAAGAAGAAGAAGAAGAACGGAGAGGATTTCTATTCCTGTCGTTCTCATAAGGAGAAGACTGAGGAGGGATGAAAAGGCAGAGAGCTTTGAAGGCTTCTCGAGAACGTGGGTTTCGCAGTTGATTTAGTCCACGCTGCTAGAGCTGCTGCAGGAGAGGAAGAAGAAGGAAAGATCTCCATCGACCTTGAACCGATCTATCTTCTTCAGTTTATCTATCGAGTGGTTTATGTATTAGAGAAATATTCTTCTTGTATGTATATTCTGTCTTCCATCTATCCAGCTTTGACGGTGTGTGGAGAGAGAAGATGAAGAAGGCCTTGTCCTCTCAGCTGATTGAAGGAAGAGAGTGGGGAGATGTCTTATCTTGAGATATTTCTCGAGTCTTTTCTTCATCCTCTTCTTCCCTTTGCTTTTGAGAGATTTCTTAAGTCTTTTCTCCATCTTCTTTCGTTTTCTTTTGACGCCTCAGCTTCTCAAGAGATAGAAGAAGATAGAGCGTTTCTTCATAAGGCGAACGTTCTCTTCCTCTTCTCTTATTGCATGCTGTCTTCACTATACCATTCTTTCTCTTATCTCCTTTGATCGTCGCCGGGCCGTTGACCTTCTTCTTCTTCTCTTTGATCTCTCTTTCTTCTTCTATATCTCCCGGTAACGAGAGAGAGGATGTTTCTTTCTTCTCTTCCTTCTTTGTCTCTTCTTCTTCCTCCCTCTCATGATTGAAAGAAAGAACAGTAGATAAAGGAAGAGAAGAGGAGGAAGATGAACAAGAAGAAGAAGAGTCGCTCCGATTGCTTTGAGAGAAAGAAGAAGAATGTGGTGTCTCTGGAGGCTGATCTTCTGCGCTAGAAGAAGAAGAAGGAGGAAGAAAAGAAGAAGAAGATGGGTTAGGAAGAAGGAGAAGTCGGCATGCGATCATATCATTCAAAGCCCCATGTACCACACTCACGAAATCTTCCTCTTCTTCTTCTCTTCTTTCCTTAGCGGGGGAATGACGGTTCTCTCCTTCTCTCCGAAATAGAATAGAAGAAGAATAACACGGAGAAAACACCTCAGCGTGCACATCCTCCCGCAACCTAAGAAAGTCAACGTCCTCCACTGTATACGTTATCTCTTCGAAGTCCTCTTCAAGAAAAGATGAAGAAGAGGAAGAGAAAGAAGAAGAAGGAATAGTTATGCCATCGCTCGAGTTGCTTGTTTCTTCTTGTTTTCTTTTGAGAGAAGAATAGAAAGAAAAGAAGAAGAGAAGGGTAAGCGGTAAAAGAAGTGAGTCTTCTCCCAAGAGAAGGAGTTGTAACTTGTCTCTCAATTGCTTTTGATATCTCTCTAAGAGAAAAACGGAAGCTCGAGACCGACAGGGGGGAGAAGAAGAAGACGGAATACCTTCATCGAGATACTTCTTCGTCTCTCTCTTTTCATGGATATCTGGGAGGAACACACGGAGTTAAGTAGATGTAGGGGAAGAGAGACATGAACGAGAAGAAGAAGAAGAACAAGGAAAGGAGAGAGAAAGAGAGAGAGAGAAGGATCTACGGGCCGATGCGAGCTATCGAGTCTGTCGGGTCATGCACTGGAGAAAAAGACACTGCGAAGGAGAGCTCTCCCGCCTACTCACATACGCATACTGACCTAGTCACTCATACCTTCACATACACCTACACATAGTCATACACATATATATATATATATACATCTATGCATATACATACATAATCTAGGTAGATAGGATACTGAGAATCGGAGGAAAGGGCAGAAGATGAAGTAGGGGGATAGACAGATAAATAGATAAGCATAGATACGTAGATAGATAGATTGAAGATAGGTAGACAGACTAAAGATGGATAGACAGGTAAATAAATAGATACATTAGAGACAGATAGATAGATAGATAGATAGACTGAAGGTACACACTTAGATAGATTAATCAAAGACACACTGAAGAGAGACAGATAGATAGATGGACTGAAGATAGATAGACGCATTGAAGATAGATTAACGGTAGATAAATAAGCTAAAGCGAGATGCTATTCTTAGAGACCTTCTTC
>NW_027161543.1:0-259 GCF_002600585.1 Cystoisospora suis
TTCTTACATTCCTGTTTCTCTTTCTCCCTCCGCTTCCCGAGATCGCTTGCAATCCTGCGTGCATGCATCTACGGTATGCCAGCCTATGAGCGGATAATCGAGACCATCAATGTAATTTGTTACCTGGTGAAGAAAAGAGACGTGCCCCTCCCCCGTCTGTCGCCCTTGTTGTCGTCATGAGTACTCCCCCTCCTCCTTGGCTACTGATGGTTTGAAACGGTGTCACTATATGGCCTTCTCTTATCATCTTTCCTTCTTC
>NW_027161543.1:382-4445 GCF_002600585.1 Cystoisospora suis
TTGTTTCTCTCTTTCCATATCATCTCCTTTTCTTCTTCTTTTAGAATCCTCTGACAATGAACTCTCTCTCTTCTCTTTGGTATTCTTCTTGTCGTCATCTTCTCCGTTCTTACGAGAACCCTGACGATTCTTATGATAGATCCCATCACGATGAGAGAGAAGACTTTTTCGGTTCCGCATGCGAAGAGAAAAGTCTTCTTGCTGCGATCTAGGCGAAAACATCCGGGAGACTACAATCCCTGGAGAAGAATCACGAGTCCAGGGACGTAGAGACCCACGGAAGTAGAGCTGCTGTTTATTCTCACGACTATACTCCGAATATCTAGAGGGAGGTTGTTCAGGTAAACAGAAGCCTTGATCAAAAGAAGATGATGTCCCTGTCTTCTTTTCATTCCTCTTATCTCCTGAAAGCGAAAGATGACGATGATAAGAACCTTGTTGATCAGCAAAGAGATCCAAACTCCAGGCTTCACCTCCACAGCGCTTTTTATGATCTGACAGATGGTGATGATGATGATGATGGGTCTTGATTGAAGATAATGATGATGATGATGATGATGGACTCACTCCATCTTCTCCTTGTCTATTTTTCTTTTCTCGTCGTTCACCTTCTCCCCTTTGTCTCCAGGAAGATGAAGAAGGAGAAGATGAAGCAATAGATGAAGAATGATCATAAGGTGGGTGGTCTCTTCTATGACGGCTTTTACTCGCCCTTCGATCATGGGGTCTATGAGAAGATGAAGAGTGACGATGATGAGGGCTATCATCCCTTCTCTGACTTCTTCCTCGGGGTCTTGACGACGAACTTTTCTGTCTACATTTCTGTGGGGAAGAATAGGGATCTAAAGAAAGTAACAGTTTTGAAGGCGTTCCTATATAATGATCAACCTCACTCTTCTTCATATCTTCTCTTCTCTTCTTGTTTCTCTTCTTATCTTTAGCGACGCCTTCATGATCATATCCCCCCATCATCGATTCATATCCTCTTCCTTTCTTGTTTTCATGAATCGATAAACCTACATGTATTTGAGAGGGTGAAGAAGAACGTTTTCTCCTCTCCGATCGATGACTTGACGAAGATGAAGAACAACAAGACGAAACATCACAAGAGTCTCTCTCATCTCGTCGTCTCTCTCCCTTTCTCCTTGTATGATGATGACGACGGCTTCTTCTTTCTCGTCTTCTCCTAAGTGATGAATTTGGAGAAAGCGAAGATGCAGAGCTAGACACCCCACGAGAAGAGCATGAAGAAGAAAGACTTCCTTCACAACATGAAGATGTATACGACGATGAATACGACAGAGTACCACCTGTCTCTGATCGACGAGGTACCTCTTCCTCACCCAGCAAACTCATGATTTCGTGCTGTATAGACAGTCAAACAAAGAAATAAATAGACACATACACATCACTAAAGATAACGAGAAAGAATGCTATCATAGTGGCTTTTCTCTTTTCACTACGAGTAAAGATAGAGGGAGGAAGCGATTCATAGAATAAATATACAGACTCTGCATGCTTGTCAATAAGACACAGGCATTAAACAGGTAGAAAAGGAGAACAGGCATGACGTATATAGGTACGTATACACGCAGCTCTTCAACGTTAGAGAAAGATAGAGGTTGACGAGGATAGTTAGGTAGATGAATGTGAAGAGACAGGACACTCAAGCTGACAAGAGATCTAGATATAGATCGGTACGAGCAGACTAGGTGTAGAAAAGCAACACAGAGGTGTGGGACAGAGGTAGAAGCACTCTGCATCACACAATGATCGTGTCTACCTGACTACTACAGATCTTATGAGATATACACATGCAAAGTCACACCATTCAGAAGTGCTACAGAATGCCCTACAAAACAATCTCCCTAAAATTCTCCACATGATGATAACGACGATGTGAAGACAGGAGAAAAGCATGAATATTTGTATGTATGTATGTATACGTGCATGAAAGACGTTTCATCTTTGAACTCTTTGAAGCATCAAGACACAAGTCAACATAAGAAGAAGAAGAAAGACAAGAAAAAGAGGAGAGGGCCTCTCTCTTCCGGATGAGGATGAAGGTGAAGTAGGAAGAAAGACATATTCCAACCATCTTATTAGGTAGATATGTTTTTCTTCTTCCTCTTACTTGTAGCTGATTCGCCGAATCAATGATGCCTGAAGAAGAAGATGATGAAGACGACGATGAAGATGAATTTCTCCCTCTTCCGGTTTTTCTTCTTGTCTTTCTCTCCCATGAAGAGGAAGAAGATGAAGAAACAAAAGAAGAAGAGGTACGGCTACCTCTAGAAGATTGATCAAAAGATGAGTCTTCATCTCTTATCTTTCCTCGTCTGCCATATCGATGTCTTCTTTCTTCTTTTTGCTCCTCCCTTTTCATTCTTCTTCTGTCTCTTCCTGTCTCGCTTTTCTCTTCTTTCGGTTCTAAAGAAAGGCCTTCTTTCGTTCCTTGCTCTGTCCCGAAGGAACTGAGAAATTCCCCTGCTGAGTTTAAGATCTTCGAAGTGAAGGGGAACGTCCCTATGTCATCGGAGAAGCTTAGAGAAGCTCTTTCGTCTAGGTGGTTAATATCACCCATGAGATTCTCCTTTGATGAAGAGGTATGTGTAGGGCTTTTCTCCCGTCCAAAGAAATAAGATGAATCCTCTCTCCCTCCTCGAGAACTCTGTTTCTCTTTCTTCAGAAAAGCCTCTTCTCTCAAACTCCTTTCATCTACAGAAACACGAGACGTTTCGCTCCGATCAAAAGCATCCCCCTCTCCTTCTTCCTTCTCTTGTTCTCCTTCATCTCCGCCTCCATCTTGCCATTCAGAGATTTCATTCTCTTCTTCTTCAAAGACGGGAAGAATCATGGATGTATCTGGGGCTTCTCCAGTCTCTCTATCTCTCCCACTACTCATGCTTCGCACGACCTCTTCTTCTCCTTGTCTCTCCGCATTTTCTTCTCCATCTGCAAAGTCTCCTTCTTCAACTTGATCGGCAGCATAGTCAGGAAGATTCTCACTGGCGTTTTCACCTACAGAGAAAAATAAGATGAAGAAGACGAAAGGACACGCATCAAACGAAAAGCCTGCCTATCGAGGGGGTGTATCTAGGCTCTAAAGATAGAGTTCAACACCTATACTATACCATTCGCTATACCATTCGCTTGCGGAGCACATCTAATTGGTAAATTAGTTCGAATGGAGATACGAAGAAAGCAAGGAGGCATGTCCGTTAAGATATTTCTAGCCGACTTTCCTTGATGTTTTGCAAAGAAAACCTTCTCGATTTGACGAAAGGAAAGAAAGAAAAGTTACCTGTTGTTTCATCTTCTTCAGTTTGGTCCTGGTGGAATTCTCTGAGAATATCTTCATCATTCACACCTGTAAAGAGAGAATGGCTTCCTTCGTTCTCTTCTTCTACGTATGCGGCGGAAGTATTCTCTTGTATTGCATCTTCTTCATACTCATTGCCCGCAGCATAGCTGTCTTTTACATCCTGTTGGAAAGAAAAGTCATCTATCATCTGAGAAGGAAAAAAAGAAAGAAAAAGATTCCAAACAAAGGAGAATAAAAACATAAAAGACAGATAGGCAGGATGAACTCAAAGAAAGAAAGAAAGACCTTAGAAGATAGGAGTGTAGTGAAACAGAGAGATAGAAAGTCGTCGGTAGACAGGGAGCAAGCCAGGGGGATTCGATGCTATAAAGATTGAAATAATTGACACGAAGAAGAGAATACCGACATCGAGTTTATACTCAAGTTGAGAAAAAGTGGTGTACGTACACCCGTTATGCACTGTCGCCCCACTGTGATGGCGGGAGGATGAAAAGGACGACAACGAGAAGAAGAACAACAATAGTACCGCTAGTATACCTTACACATACAATTCTAACTCTATAACTCCATGCACTGGTACCTTACATTGAGAGGTAAAGATAGATATGTATGTGCATATATCCATCTATAGATAGATAGATTAAAGATAGATAGATTAAAGATAGATAAAAGATAGATAGATTAAAGATAGATATATAGATAGATAGATAGATAGATAGATTAAAGATAGATAAATCA
>NW_027161544.1:0-243 GCF_002600585.1 Cystoisospora suis
TACCCCAGCCGGTCCAAAACCACCAACTCGAAGACAACGAATCTCGTGGAACTGAGCTTGTACAACTTGTCGACGACGACGGGGATACGGAGCCGTTGCAGAAACAACCCCAGAACAAAGAATGCGGGCTGAAAGCATAAGCAGTCAACAGAGGTGGCACCACAATGAAACAAACCGCAAACCGCCCAGAACACGGAAACGACAAACCAGGACACAAGACGTACCTTGCTCGCGAAGCGGCAG
>NW_027161545.1:0-168 GCF_002600585.1 Cystoisospora suis
ACAGAAGAAGAAGCGAAGAAAAGGAGATAAAAAGCAAGAGAAGAAAAGGAGAGGAATAATGTGAAACGCAATTAAAGCTCCCGGATCCTTGAGAGGGGACAAAGAGACACTTGATCTTGCTGTCCTTCTTCTCCCTTTTCTTTCCTTCGGACCATCCGACGCGAAGAT
>NW_027161545.1:613-806 GCF_002600585.1 Cystoisospora suis
GAAGAAAAAGAGAAGAAAGAATACGAAGAAGATCAGGCTTTCGGCGAGAGGAGAGAGAGGGTAAATAGACGGACGCTCTTCTCGCCGTAGATCTCTGTATCTGTCGAGGAAGGAAGAGGCAGGAGAAGAAGAGATGGAAAGGAAGAAAGCCAAAGATTCGAAAGAAGCCTAAAGAGGAGAGAAAGAAAGAAAA
>NW_027161545.1:1266-1556 GCF_002600585.1 Cystoisospora suis
GATCTCCATCTTTCTTTCTTTCTTTCTTCCTTTCTTTCTCTCTCCTCTTCTTCTTGTCACTTGGGCCTCCATTCACTCCGGGAAAGTCGCTAGTTCATTGCGTATTTCTCTTTTTCTCTCTTAACTTCCTCTTTTTCCCGATTGGACCTCCCGCTCTCTCTTTCTTTCTGAAGGAATTCTTCCTTTCTTCTAGTTCTTCCTGATCTTTCCAAAGAAAACATCTTCTTCAACAAAGACACCCTCGATTCTCTCTCCTTCTTCTTCTTCCTTCTCTTTCCTTCCTTTCTCTC
>NW_027161546.1:0-8225 GCF_002600585.1 Cystoisospora suis
TCTAGTGGCGCCCGTTGCTGTGCGGCGGGCACTACACCTTCCAGAAGGAGAGGGAGAAAAGGGTGTAGTTAAGAGAGAGAAAGAAGAAGACTTCTACTTGATCCTCCAGCTGGACCTACTACGGCACTACGAGGAAGGAGCGACTCTCACACCTGAAACATACACACCACGAAGAGGAGACCGACCTTGTCTCAGAAAGAAAGCTTCGCTTCTCATCTTTCTTTTTCTTTCTTTCTTTCAATCCTTCTAGAGTTCTCTTGTTTATTTCTTCAGTACTTTAACGTGAAGATGAAAAGAGGATGAAAGCGACTTCAGAGAAGTCGCTGTCGAATCGCCTGATTAGGTAAGGAACGAGAATAGAGAAAGAAGGAGCACAGATGGAGACGTGAAAAGAACTGAGAATGAAGAGCGTTTCAATGATTTGCCTCGGAGGATACCAGATTATCCCGACTTCACTACTTCTATTCACACAATAGAACGAGGATCACGGGCGCGCCTTCTCGTTTCCTGGGGATTACGGAAACACAGAAAAGACTGGAGAGTTTTGCAGAGCTAGATCAGTCAGCTCAAAAAGTTGATGTTGCGAGTGAGAGAAACAACAGAAAGAAGAGTGAAGTCTGATAACAGGGAAAGAAAGAGTGAGAAAGAAAGAGTGTGTATTTGTGAGGTCAATCTTAGGATCTAATAGAAGGAGGGGGAGTGAATAAATAGCTCGGTGAAAGGGATTGATAGATTCGGACGGAAAGAGACGCTGAGGGTGCTTAGAGAACAGAATGATAGGGAAGAAACAAAGAGAATGAGAAAGAAAGAGAGAAAGTAAGTAAGGAAGGAGGGAGTCGTGTGTCCCTGGTGAGACAGAGAGGTGAGAGAGAAGAAAAGAAGGATAGAAAAGAACAGAGGAGTCAAGTATAGAACGACTGATACAATCGGGAAGAGATGAAAACAAGAAAGACTTTCTCTGGCTTCATTAGGGTTCGAACAAGGCTCCGGTTGATGAGCAAGCAAACGGCGATCAGATAGATTCTAATTGTCTGGTGGATGAGGGTTGCAGGCAAGAGTTGCTACTCAAGAAGAGAAGAAACAGAAAGACATGCCAAGACAGACTAAGCAAGACCAAGCAAGAAAGGGACATTGTGAAAGAGAGATCCATGAAGAAAAGTGTATCTGATCACTTGAAAGAAGGCTATGCATGATGTGTCTTGGAAAGAGACTGAATCAAAGAAAGAACAGAGTCTGGAGAACATGAAGGAGAAAAGAAAAGAGAAGGCTTTCTCTCGAGTCAAGATGTTCTTTCTTCTAACAGTCTTCTTAGACTTATTCTCCTTCTCCTTCTACCGCGCTCAAAGAGATTTAAGCTAAGAGTCTTTTTCTTTCTTCATGAATGGAGAAGATCTGATAAATAGAAAAGAGCCAAGATCACCAGAGATCTAAAGCACCTTCCATAGATACGTAGAGCCAGCCTCCTATTTTCTCTCTTCTCTTTCTCTTTTCGACTTAAACTGCCTAGAAGAAAATTCAATAGAAAGAAAAAAGTTACTGTCTGTGCGACACCTATAACGCCTGACTTCCCTCTCTCTCTCAGCAGACTTGCGTTGCTAAACGTATATCGGTCATCTTTCTCTCGATATACATGAAAACAGATACATTCTGTCTATCTATCCATTTTTAATCTATCCATCTTTATCTATCTATCTATTGAGAGACATACATGACGATAGAGCTAGAGGCTATCCCTCTATGGTCACATAAGCATCTCTCGCCTCCCTTCTCTTCGTATTCCTCGAGATATCTATGCTAAAGGGAAGACCAGGGTTGATGCTGAGGTTCTTCATAGCAGGCATTTTCATCTGCTTTCTCCTTCTTTCTCTTCTTTCCCTCCTACTCTTTCCTTCTCCAAGAACGACTTTCTTGCAATGATTTAAGCAACATGAGATAAAGAGATAAGAGCAGAGATACCAGTCCTACCCGTGCACTAGAGAACGTTAGAGAAAAGAGTCCGTTTTCTTCAGATCTTGTCCCTCTTGGAAATAGAGAAAGGACGGATAACTACCAGACACCGGGCTTATCACACTGCAGAACGTGAGAGATATAAAAAGCTATTCGAAACTGTCTATACCGTCTCTCTCTTCTTCCTGAACGAGGAGAAGTACCTCTCGGGTACTTCTCTGTTTCTCTTCCTACTTTAAGAGAAAGAAGCCTTGGAGAGGACTTCTTCTCTCTGGACTTCTCCGTCTTATCGACGTCTAGAATCGCTCCTCTTACATTGTTCTCGAAATTCGTTTATATGGCTTAACTTTCTTTTGAGAGAGATTTATGTAGCGGGGGGCTTGCGTAGGGCTCCGGTGTGTTTACGGGCAGTAGGTGTGTTACGACGGGGAGTGAGGTGCACGAATCGCCCCGGCAACTGGACTGAAGGGGGATGTAATGGAAGAACAGGGCTAGGAAATTTCTTAGGTACTGCTACCGACGTGAAAATCTAGAAAAACCTCTCTTCGGGTGTATCTGTAGAGGTATAGATAGGTATCACGTTGGTATGTTGCGGCGACTGTTCTCCTGCTAAGAGACGTCAGCGATGTGAATGTATAGACACACACTCTACAGATGGACTCTTCATGAGACTCTCATAATCTATATCCTTCCTTCACTATACACCTTCTTCCTCGTAGGAGTTGGACGGAGATAACTTACTCAGTAAGACGAAAGATTCGCTTCTCTCTGACGCAGTTCTTGAGAAGGGACATTCAAGGAGGGGGGTCGATCTCTGCAGTGTCTATATACCCCCTTCATTCTGCAACCATGCTACTTTCGAGGTTATTGTCCGAAAGACACGTGGAGAAGAAGCTGAAGGTCCTAGGAAGAAGAAGAATAAAGCATACCCAGTGGTTCGATCTTCCTCTATCCATCAAATACATATACATCTCTGTTGGGAAAGGAGTCTTTTCCTGTTGACAGTTCTGTTTTCTCCTTTCCCCTCGTTTCTTGGAGAGAGACAGGAGACGGTATGCTGGTTCTTTCTGTCTCTCCATGTGATTGCATGCCTAGATGTATGCGCATGCGTACGTACATGCAGCCAACAAGACCAAGTAAAGAGCCCATGCGACAGACAAACATTCAGAGCTCTACAACGGCGAGTACATTCTCCTTAGCCCCACCATCTCAAGAGACAAGATACTCCTGGCGCAACTGTCTTTACCTCCCTGTCTCCTCCGTATGCTCTAAGACTTTGTCTCTTCAAGCACATCGGACCTTTTTGATTTCTCTACGTTTCTCTCCACGCTTTCCTACCCCGTAGAAAAAGTCTCCGGTAACATGATGTGTAACACATCTATTCTTCTTTCTATTGTCTGTCCTCTCTCGTCCATATCTTTCGCTAGCAGCCTACAGAAGATAAGGATGCGTATCTTCCGCTGCCAGCCCATCAATGGGCATTCGTTCGTATGAATTCCTTAGGGTGTCATTCCGTCTTCATTCCTGTCTGTTTCTTCTACGGTCTCTTACTCTTTCAGAGGTCTCTTCTGAGCCTTCTCTCCTGTGCAAATATTTCACTCTCTCTTCCTGTCTCTATAGATTTCGCCGTGAGAGAAGAAAGAGACTGCATCCGGCGGAGTGTACAGGCAGCTAGAGGGAGGGACCTTGGGGTGTACATACACCTTGGTCAGCGAGAATTAGGCGGGTGTATCTTCTTCATTTTTCGGGAAGTACGAGAATCCCCTCGCCTAGTGATTCGTCTTTCCTCGGAAACACCATACAGGAGATGAGAGATAATAAGGGAAAAAGTATTTCTCTCAGTCCGTATGCCAAAGCCACCCACAAGAAGTCTCTTCACCTCTTTTCCTTCTTTGTATCTTCTCGTCACTCTGTCTTTCCGACCTGCCTGTGGTTTTCAGCCTGTCTCGTCTTTCTCTCGCTTGCTTTCTCTGTAATCCACCTGAGTATGATAGAAGTTGGACCGATGTATTTATTCTCCAAGAAGATTCCACTCTCGTTTTTCTCCCTTGTGTACCTTCGCATCAATCTGCCTGTAAGCAGACGACTCTCTCTCCGTCTTCTTTTCCTTTCCTATGGTGTACATACACCCCAGGACAATTAAGAGTGGTGATTCTTTGAGCATACATACCTCCCTCCTTCCTGGCCTTTCAACACACATCATGACGGGGATCGTAGAAATTCTCACTGCAAGGCGAGGATCTTTACGACCCTTTCGCGCTTACCCGCTTAAGGCTAGTCGGTCAAGGTCGTTGTCTCAGGAAGAAGAAAGGTCTCATACACAAAACCTCTCGTCTTCTTCGCCGCCCTCTCACTCTATTTCTTTTTCTCCTTCTTCCACCTTCTTATCGTTTCCTTCTACTGTCTCTAGTAGATCTTCTTCTTTTTCTTCTTCGTATTTCTCATCTTCTTCTTCTTCCTCATCGTCGTCACCGCGTTCTTCTTGTTCTGTGTCTCCGTCTTCTTTCTCTTCTTATTCTTCATCTTTACGTCGTTTCTCTCATTCTCAGTCTTCTTCTCGCTCTTCCTCCTCTCTCACTCCTCTTCTCTCTGGTCTTCTCCCTCTCTCTTCTTTACCTTCAAGCTCTTCTCTTACCTCTCGCGTCTTCTCTTCTCTTACAGCGTCGTCCTCGCCTGATACCTCTTCTTTTCAGCACTTTGTAAAGTCTGTTGGGAGAAGGAGAAGACCAACGAAATCTGTTCCTCCTCTCTTGAGAAAAGAAGTAAAGCCGTGCAGCGTGCTTCCTTCACAGAAAGAAAGAGAAGCACATCTTTCCTTTGTCTGGACTTCTCGTCTCAGTGATCTTATTCCAGGAAGGGTCACAGATAGCTCTTGCTCTATCAGAAGAAGAAAAGAGCGTATAACTCACAAGTGGATAGATAGAGATCTTGGTCTCTTCACGAATGCTCCTAAGACATGTGCCTCCTCGGACATAGACCATGTGTCGACAGAAGGGAGAGATGAGGTCTATTGCCATGGTTCGGGTGTATATACACCTTCATCATGGAGACGAAGCAAATTCAAGACCCATTCTTTGGTACCCTTTTCTCTCCTGGAGAAACGTCGTTCTTACTCAACTCTTTCGGACCTCCATCTTTCCGGATATCATGAAAGAGATGAAATAGAAGAAGCACGGGAAGAAGAAAAAGAAGAAGAGAAAGGATCTTTCGTGCCACCTCAGGGTCAGTCAGAAGCAAAAGAAGAAAGACTGCCTACATTACCAGGAGTCGTAGAAGACGTCTTCGAGGTAAAACAAGAGAAGTGTCTCATCTTCTTCGTATTCTTGTCTGATTCAGTGTGTCTGTTTCTCTCTTGTTCTGCATCGGACATAGATTATTCTCTCTAATCGGAGATCTATTCTTCTTTCTTGTCTAGTTGCGTCTCTTGCTATCGCCTGGTAATGCAGCCTGATTATACTCTCGCCAAGAAAGAAAGGGAATGGAAGAAGTAGAAGACGGCGTTGTCTTCTTTCTCCGTTTCTTTGCATGGAAGGCTGTTGGTTTATGAATCTACAACGAAGTGTATGTACACGTTCGGGTGTACATACACCCCACTCAGGAAACGAGGGTGTACCGAACCACACGGCCATTTCGTTCTCCTATCTATGTAGTCTTCTACACTCCATCTTCGCTCTTGAATACAACACATATGTCTCTAACGTGTTCTGTATGTCTCGTAACAGGTTTTGACTCATTCTTTTCATCCATCTCTCCCCTCTCTTCTCTCCCTTCATGCACAGATCAAGACCCGAGATCCTCATCGTCCTATATTCCGTCCCCTCTCCTTTCCTTCTTTCTTTCCTTCTCCTTCCCAGCTTTCTCTCTTGTTTCTTTCTCTTGCTTATTTAGGTTGTACCGCATGCACCTCGACGATGCAGTGGGTGTGGAGTAGAATTCCAGAGCGATGACCCGAGTAAACAAGGATATCTCGCTAAAGAGAAGAAAGAAGAGTGGTATAGCGATCGATATAAGGTCCTTCCCAAAGCAAAAGGAGTTGAAGTCGATTTCGTTCCTGACGGTGTCGAAGTCCTCACTGTAAGAAAACGAAGAAGAAGAACAGTCATACGCCCCCTTCTGCCAAAACACCGACAGCTTCTCCTCTCTCTCTCTTTCTCTCTTTCCTTCTCTCACTCTCTCGTTTTCTCTAAGCCATCTCCTTCACAACGCGCTCACATCACCTATCTATCTATCTTTAATCTATCTATCTATCTTTAATCTATCTATCTATCTATCTTTAATCTATCTATCTATCTATCTTCAATCTATCTATCTATCTATGCAAAGTCTGTCTGTCGTTGATTTGCTTAGCTATACTTCATCTCTCTGTCTCTATGTGTGATGGGAGACATCTCAAAAATGAATAGGGAGACAGCAAGGAAAGTCTCTTCTTTCTTTCTTTCTCACTCTTTCTTTGGTGTGTGGACTGAGGTGGCCAACAGTGACGGAAATTTTCTTTTTTCTCTGCTCTCCTTGGGGTTTCGTCTATCAATCAGACTCCCTGTGATGTTTTGAGAAAGAGAGATCACATTCTTCGTCTCAGCCCTCTTGCCACCCTGAAGCACATTCTTCTCTCTCTCGCTCTCTCGCTGCTTCTCTTTCTACATCGATATCTATGTGGGAGTGCCTCTATATCTATCTGGATACCACTATACAGATGGGTGTATGTGTTTATATATGTGTGTATATACAGTGCCTGTGTGGAGCTTCAGTTGGCGATGTAGTAGGAGGGGTATTTACTGACTAACTTGCGTGCACCTTCCCCACAAAGAAAAAAGAAAGATAGAGTAGTGAGAAGCTTTCCCTTTCGGTTGGGGGGTGCTCCTGTCTTTCTCCACATGCTAAACATGAAGACACCTGAAGGAAGTAACGCTTTCTCTCTCATTTCTTATTCTCTGCGGTTTTCTTTTTCTCGGGTGTACGTACACAGATCAAGAGCCCTCGATTCCGACAACGAACGAGACTTCTTCTCTGCCGAAGATGTTACAGAATTCAAGTAATCGAAGTCATGCATAACAGCCTTCACTCACCTTCCTCACAAGTCTCTATCGTCTCTTCCGCCTCTTCTCCTTTTCATTTCTCTTTTCTGCTTGACTCATTCTTGCCTCTATCTATCTATCTATCTTTAATCTATCTTTAATCTATCTTTAATCTATCTTTAATCTATCTATCTATCTATCTACTGCATGCAAGTCTTTTCTCCCTCATCTCCTTGTCATTCGTTCTTTCTTTTCTTTTCTTTTCTTTCTTTCTCCTTGAATCTCTCGACGCGAATATCTCCGTGCCTCCATCTTTCTTTCTTTCTTTCTTTTGTATTTTCTTCTCTCCTACACCTAGATGTATAAGCATTTGGATGGCATGTGGGAAGCGCATGCAAATGAGCAGGATGCTCTCTTACCAAGTCAGCCTCCTGACCTCGTTATCAACACCATTCTTAAATCGATGAAGAAAGAATCGATTGTCTTCAAAATTGTGGATATCTGCGACCTAGAAACCTCGGTGGTTCCTGAGCTCTTTCATGCTTGTCGGACGAAGCGACTTCACGTAAGGAGGAGAAACTCCATTGAAAACCGATCCCTCGCTTCTCGACACGATCACGCTTCTCTCTCTCCAGATATATATACAAAGAGAGAAAGATAGATATAGATGGATGTTTGTACATGTTTCTATGTATGTATATATATGTATCTATGTGTGTTTGTATACTTGCATAAGCAGTAGTATTAGTAGGCGAGAATATATGCGTGTGTGTATATTGATATATGTGTAGAGTATGAGCGGATTTGTACATGCGTCTAGCGATGTCTGTATGTCTCTCTTTGTCTACATGCACTTTATGTCCTATAAAGATATTCACAAGTCGAGAGATAGACAGATTGATACAGATCCATCGCTCGCATCCTTTTCTATATACTACCTATGAAGGATGCAAGTCTCTACAGATACCTAGGGCTGTAAACATCTATACATCTACATATATATATATATATGCATGTGTACTATCGGGGTACCTGTTACGTAGACACCTCTGTCTGAATGGAAGTATCTATGCCTGTATCGTCCATACCTTTCGATCTATTATTCGGTCTCTCTCCTTTACTTACTTTTTGTGGTGTGTCTTAGCCATCCTTCTCTTCTTATCAGCCGCAGTCGTAGAGTAGAACGTCTATCTACCTACATGCAGAACTGTAGAGTGCATTACGTCTCCAAGCATCTCTCTCTCTCTGGTATATGTGTGTATG
>NW_027161547.1:0-412 GCF_002600585.1 Cystoisospora suis
AGAAGAAAAGAGAAAGAAAAGAATCGATTCTTACTTGTGGAGCGAGACCACCGAAGAAGAGGATGATCTTCTGACGGAGGAGCGGTGGATGTGCGTCGTGTCTGGGAAAGAATCGAGGGCTCAGCGGGCATTAGCATAGGTGGCTCATTTCCTACACACTTCATCTTTGACGACGATGGAGAAGCTGAAAAGAAAGTGAAAGAAGAGAAAAGGATCTTCCCTGAGAAATACCTGTCTAACGAAACCTTGTAATACTCGTTAGGAAAGGAAGAACTTCATGGCTTCACCAAAGGAACAATACAGTACTCTGAAGTCGATGTATGTACACCAGAGAGAAGAAGAGAATGCGAGGTGTACATACACCTGCGGTGAGGTGTATGTACACCTGCGACGAGGTGTACGTACACCCCAA
>NW_027161547.1:827-1090 GCF_002600585.1 Cystoisospora suis
GCATACGAGGTTGCGGGGGAGGATAGTGTGGAGAAAGCTCTCCGTCTCTAAGAAAGGATTCTTCTTCTTCTTCATGAGAAGAAGAAAGAGAAGTGTTTAAAGTCTTTGTCTTCTTCTCATTCATCATTCGGGTGACGTCGAGACTTTTCTTGGAGTTCGAGGAATCGATAGTCGAAGAGTCAGAGGGGAAGTTCTTCTTCCCTGTACGAATCTCCTCTTGTTGCATGTCCTTAGTGCTTTGATAAGAAGAGAAGGAAGAAGAA